>NC_058051.1:29584585-29768139 GCF_020085105.1 Siniperca chuatsi | reverse complement strand
CTGATTGGAGTTCAATTCGTTGAAATAAAAGTTCAGAATGGGAGCAAAGCTGCAGCATGAATCTCAGAGCTGAGAGTAAGTTAGAGAATATGTGGTTTAGTAGAGAGAATCGGTGGAATGTAACTAAGTACATTTAGTACTGTACTTTAGTACAATTTAGAGGTACTTGTACTTTAACTTTACTTGAGTATTTCCATGGCATTTTCTGCTACTTCAGCAACTGACTAATACTGAGCAGTGCTGATGTTTATTTAGCTATTTATTTTATTTATTCTTTATTTTCTCAGTGTATATTTTGCCAATGTATATTTAACATGTTAGAGTATTTAACTTAAATATTCTTTAATAAAGTTATTTGTTTAAGAAAGCAGCCTTCTGAGTACCTTTTTGCAAAGGCACATCGGTACACAATCCACATAGAAAAGGACTATTTTCATTCCAGCTCAAAAATTCAATATATCGGCCGCCATATAGGTAATCGGTGAATGTCTCTAAAATCGGAATCAGTCTCAAAAATCTCAAATCGGTCTGGCTCTAATTCTTTCCAAGTTGGAGCATCTGTTTTTTTTCCAGAAGACTGCTCAACACAGTCAGCTCCATGTTGAGTGTGTCTTTGTCATTCTCATCAGGGTTTTTTTTTTGTTTTTTTTTCAAACTCAAGGTGTCGGAGAATAATCTCTGCTGCTGTTGTTGATGGATATTGTTTTCAATTTACATGCTTCCTCTCAGCCAGATCATTCAGAACCATGGTGTCTCCCACCACTGTTATGAACCCAGTAACTCCAGCAGTATAGATAATCTCTTTGCCTGTCTTTGGTCCAACAACTTCTACCAGCCCGTTGAACGCTTTTAAACCTTAAAAACATGCAGTTTATTGCGGTGAGCTTCCTGTTACCTTTACACTCTGTGCCAGAGTAACTTCAAATACTTGGAACGGCACATCGCATGTATTCCTACATATAGATATGGAAGAAGCATTATCTCTCTATCTCTCTCCAGTTGATTTCTTGCCAAACAGGAAAGGCATGTTGACTTGTCGATACATGTTTATGTAACCCACTTCATCAGATGCCAACTGTCCGCCAAAGATGAAGAACTTCGTTTTTCCTCAAAAAAAAAAAAAAATAAAAATCCAGACTTTACTTACAATGTTTTGCTTCAGAGAGACGTGGAATGTACTTGCAAACCACTGAGTGCGATTTATACATGGCTGCCATTTTTTATCATATTTGTCTTGATACTCTTGATGGACAACACGTTTCAGAGAACGTGGAGATATACGTGTACATATCGATGTCAGTGTTGCAAATGTGAACGCACATACACGTTTAAACAGTGTTGCTGTAGCTCCTTTTTGTGGGTTTCTGTCCATCACATGATCAAGGCAGCTTTAGTTGGTCTGCTGTGGGTTGCCTCTGTGTTCATCGATGGAGACTGGTATGTTTGCTGTAAGAACAATCACTCGGAACAACAGGCACCGTTAGCCTGCAAAGACAAGAAAATCGTTACAGCTGAGGAACAAGCAATCAATGCTGAACTGAAAAAACATTCAAAGGTGAGTGTTTTCTTGCTTTATACCGCAGCATATCGCTGCCACCATGACAGAAACCAAATGTCACTCAGGCGTGGTCCACTAATGACGCGCATGGTTCAGATGTCTGTGGCAGCTCATGCGGTTGATTTCCTGCCAAACACGAAAGGCATGTTGACTTGTCGATACATCAGCTATATCTAGCTGGTAACCAGCTCTGGTCACTGCCAGAAAGGTGCCATTTCACTGTCTGTGATGACTGGGGTCAGCACGCCTAGGTCCTTTGCCTGCCACCTGGCTGACAATGCATCTGACCCCAAGGCCTATTCCTGTGGGTGGTGGGCCAACAGGGGCGGGTAGCAGCTCTATGTAGTTCATTCGGCTGTGCCATTGACCCCTCACTCCTCGTAACCTGCCAGTAGGGGCCGCAACAACTGCTTCAGTTTGGAATCTTGTTTCCATTAGGGACGTTAGTGATGGCGGATTCTTTTGTTGGCATTTTACATCGCTGGTGTTTTGTCTCCATACAGCCTGTCTCCTCTGGTTACACCAATAAATAAATTGAATGTTCTGGGAAAAAATCTGGTATCTGTGGCTGTTATAAGCCCATCCAATGAGAAATGATTGGCTGGCCTACCTGTGTACCTGGTGCACGTGAACATGTGTTTTGGGGGAGGGGCTTTGGAGGGAGGCCTGGAGGGAGGGGTGGGATTTTTAGGTTGAATACTTTCATGAAACCAAATGTAGCTCAATATCTCTTGCTAGTTTCTCCAACATTACCCACCCTAGATTGAATCTGTCTTTAAATAACGATTTAATGATTGAATGAATGTCCCTCCTCTCATACTTCAATGAGACCTTTTTATTTCATAGTGCCACTTCTTATCACGAAGTCGCGTTTGCTGGCCAACAGCAAACGTGTGATTGGCTGTTGTTTTGGTGCTAATGAGCCAACAGCCAATCACACGACTGGCTCTGCGCTGTTTGTCTTGATTGACAGACAAAAGAAAAGAAAATGGTGTCAGACTTCGTGAAAATAAAATCAGACTTTGGAAAAAAGATAATTTTAAATTAAAACTATGGCAAAAAAATAAAAGTGACCTGAAATAAACTTTGTTATTGTGAAAAGAAGCAGGATGAAAAAACATTTCACAATAATGAGTTTTACAAATCTATTGGATTATTTCACAATGTCATGGTTATATTGCATATTTTGTCTGTTAATATGATAATTTCTTTCATAATATGTTATGTATTGGTATAATATTGAACACTTTGGGCCTTTAGCAGTGTTTCTTAATAATTTGTTCTTTTTCAAACAGAGACTCACACCAAGTGACCAAAATCCGCCTGCCTAATGATGATTCACCTCCTACATGATGCAGTCAGCAGTTATTTTTCTGAATCACCACAAATATTGAGCTTTAATCAGGGATTGAGGGATGTATTTTATTACAAATACAACTGTTTCTTTGTTCACATTTAAATTGAACTAAATATGTTTCAATTCCTTTTTTCTGTATTAAGATTTCTGTCTTCTGATAACCAAGTAGGCAGATTTTTTACTTTTGTCAAATTACAATGTTAGCATAGCAACAGACACAACGTGAACGTAAAGCTACAGGAAACCTGACCCAGAATTTAGTTTTTCTGAATCTAAATACAGGTTTATATTGATGTACTGTGTGACACATCTGCAGGAGGGTTCATATTTAGACATCTATCTGTTTGTATCCTGAGACCATCTGTCAAGAAAGACTGTGTGCACAATGGAAATAAAACAAATGCATCATCAAACCAACAGGGCACAGGTGTGTTTTGGAGGATCGGCAGCTGGCAAAATAATGCTTGTTGAAAGCTACATTATGTCCGAATATTTAGCTGCAGCCCCCGATCCAGCAGCAACACCAGGTGGGTCTCCAGAAGCCTGACTTTATCAGAATCAGAAATACTTTATTGAAACTCTTTTGTTACCGCAGCTCACTATCACGTCAGTGCACACAGGAATAGAAGTACTAAGTGCATGCTTGCCGGCTTGTCCAGGTGGGTGTGGATGCGGTTCAGCAGGAAGATGATGGCATCCTCAACTCCCAGCCGGGGGGTGGTAGGCGAACTGAAGAGGGTCCAGGAGGGGTCTGACCATGTGCTGCAGCTGTTCCAGCACCAGTCTCTCCAGGGTCTTCATTATGTGGGAGGTCACCGCCACCGGTCTGTAGTCCTTGGAGCCACTGGGACGCGGTGTCTTCGACACAGGAACGAGGCAAGATGTCTTCCACAGAACAGGGACCCTTTGAAGACTCAGGCTCAGGTTGAAGACATGTTGAAGGACTCCACATAGCTGGGGGGCACAGGCTTTTAGCACCCCGGGGCTAACTCCATCGGGGCCTGCAGCCTTGTTTGAGTGGAGTTTCATCAGCTGTCCTCTCACCTGGTCAGCAGTCAGGCCCACAGCAGAGGTCACAGATGGGGGAGGGGGGAGTCATCAGTGTGAAGAAGGCCATTAGCCTGATAGCCAGTTGAGGGGGGAGTAGGACTCAGCAGTGGACACAGAGGAGTCTGAAGGCCAACAGCAGCTGAGTCACAGGGGGGGGAGGGGGGGAGTCATCAGTATGAAGAAGGCCGTCATGCCGCTCCAGACCTCTCTCATGTTGTTCTGCTGGAGTTTCCGCTCCAGCTTCCTCCTGTACTTCTCCTTGGCCTCCCTGATTTTCACTTTCAGGTCGGCCTGGATTGCCCTCACCTCCTCCCTATTACCTTCGGTAAAGGCCCTCCTCTTGGCATTCAGGATGTCTTCGATGTCCTTTGTTGTCCAAACTCACTTTATGAAACTCTTTGCAGGAGGACAGACTTCCTCTTGGACCAGTGAGGCCAGAGGTAAACTATCTATCCATCTACAAATATTTTTTCTACTAAATGCACTTTGGGCGTAGACACCAACTCATGAGAAAAAATAAAATGAACTCTTGATTAATGAATGTGTCTATCACTATAATAAGAAAAATATAAATATATGAAATATTAATAATACAAGTGATAATGATGATGATGATGATGATGATAAACTTGTGGATCAGTTGTGGCTCCTCACCAGTGAGGCTGACTGACATGTGATCTCTACAGAGGTCACTAGAGGTTGCTGCTCCATCAGTTTTCACTCTGACAGGAACACAGTCTTTTATCAGGAGGCGCTGACTTTGACTGAAGATTACGAGGAGACCAAAAATATCATGTTTAATCTCTGAACTCTGACACTAAATTCACTGCAGCAGCTGTAGGTCTCATCAGCCCAACACGTTGTTTATACTGATCACACCATTTCCACTGAACTCTGATTCTGTAAAATAAAGTGTGAGGTTCTTCTACACTGACACGTGGCATACTCTACTGTCTGCAGCATACTGTACATCCGACTCCCCTTTTTCAATGAGGTGGTCTGTTTAAGCTGTCGACACACTGCTCACTTTCATGCTGCTGCTGTCGCTCATATAAACTATGTTGCCAAAAGTATGTAGACACCTCTGTCCACATCTTGTGCTGTACTTTTGGTCTGTTTTTTGTCACTCCTCAGTCTCTTTCTCTGGTAAGCTTAGCGTATCCTTCTGGGCAGTGACAGGGTCAGAGGCTAGACACCAGATATGAGCTCTGTACATTTTCTTATATTATTATTCTTTATTCAAGCAATAAATTCTGTTCCACTTGAAATTGTGTTTTCTCCAAACAGGGGATCCCCTTTTGTCTGCGAGTCCAGGTTCATCAGGCGAGCAGTAGAGATGGGTCGACTCTGATAGTTTCATTTTTTATGCAACACAACATACTGTTGGCTAAATTTTATACTGAGCTTTAATCTGTAACTGTAATGTTTATCATTTATTTGCTTTTGTTATTTGTTATGACAGTTTAAAATAAATGGTTCTATTGTGATTTATATTTTTTGTGACTTTTTGACTAACTTTCAGCTCCCAGTACCATAACAAAATAAACTTTATTTGTAAAGCACCTTTCATACAAAAAATGCAGCTCAAAGTGCTTTACAACAAAAAAATTACGTGCACCAAGTGCTTCACATAAAAAAAAGTATTAACATAAGAATGGATAAAATACCATAATTAATTTAATTAATTTAACATAAGATGTAAAATAATAAAATAAAACCCACTTGATAATAATAGTAAAAGTAATAAGATAAAGATGAAAATAGAACACGTAGAACACATCTTCACATGAAAACAGACATAGAATGAACATAAAAACAGCGATAGATAATTAATGTGAAATAAGATGGAGAATAAAACCTATTACATAGAGTACATATAATGCATAAAAAACAGCATGTTTTGATAAAATTGCAGCATAAGTGCAAAGCAGAGTGCAAAAATAGTTGCATGCCTGTATTAGGAAAGTCATTAAAGGCTAAAGTGAAGGGATACGTTTTTAGCTTTCTTTTAAAAATATTTAGCGAGCTGGCTTCCCTGATTTCCGATGGTAGTGTGTTCATTAGCTTCGGGGCGTAATTGACAAAGGCTGCATCCCCGATTTTCTTTCAGCTGTTTGTGGGAACCTCCAATAAACCAGCAGCAGATAATCATAGTGTTCTCGAAGACAAACAGTGAACAAGGGAGTTAGCAACGTAGCTTGGTCCTAGCCCTTAAAGGGCTTTGTGTCATGGTTCAGCTGTACGTCTCCTAGTGTCTCCTAGGGGACTGTTTGTCCCCTGTTGATTCCCCTCCTGTGTTTATCTGTATATGTGTGTGCTGGCAGGGCGTGGTCTCCGGTGATCCTCCACTCAGAATCTGACTCACCTGTTCTCCATCCACCAATCAAGACCATGCAGTATATCTACCCGGCTCTTCTCACCAATCTTCGCCAGATCGAATGTTTATACTAGTGGTACAATGTCTCAGCAGCTGAGCTTGTATTGTAGAAAGATTTCCTGCATGTTTCCTGAGTACTTGACTAATCCTCTGACTCCTTGTGTTCAGCTTCACTTCTCAAACTGACACCTGCCTCCGATCTACTGTCAGCGTGTTCGTTTATTTGCAAAAGAAAAGTCTGGAGAGAAGCTATTCCTTAATTTGGCATTTATTAAAGCATTGGAGGATCAAAAGCATCGTGTACAAGGATCTTTTCTATTCAGAAAACCACAGTCAGAAAGCTGTTAATCTGAAGTCATCATCCTAAAAAAGAATGTTATTCTTAACATTACACAGAGTTTTAAATGAGAATGTACAACTCTCTGATAGGTTTCTACAGAGGTGGGGAGGAGCTGTGGTTTAGACTTAGCTCTCCCTTTGGTGGTGCACAGGCTGGTCCCAGCCTCTTGGCACACGAGTCCACCCTTCGTGTGGAGACAGCGCCCTATTGGAGGAATCCTACACTTCCTCTGTTTGTAAGTTGCTAAAGTCTCTGCTTCGTTCCCCAAAACTGATACTTTTCCTCTCATGGTCATTACAATACATACTGTCCTCAGTACATGATGTTCTTTCTGATATCCCTGTTTCTTTGTATAAATGTAAGCCTGTTTGCAACAGCTAATCAACTTTTCCCTGCAGTCAGCAAGTCTGCAGGACAACACTTTGAATTGTTAAGCCTCATGCCCTGTGTGTGTGTATGTGTGTACAAAAGTTTCAACATGGTATTAATATAATAGGCAAGCAACCTTCATTTAAATTATTCATTCTCACACTACCCACCGGCTCTTCAGAAGCGTTTCACCACGGGTTCACCTCTGTTCCACTCCAGCCAGCCGTCCTCGCCCAGTCTACCTGTGCTCACGGACTATCTGCCTCAGCCTGGGAATCATCACCACTTCAGAGCTTCCCTCCACACACCTGGTTACTCTTTCAACTTGTTCGTACAATAAACCAAAGATTAACCACTTTAACTCTAACATCTTTAACTGTTTTCGAGTCATGCTTTTGGGTCCAGGATCTCTGTGTATTATAACACTTTGTATATAAGGAGGAGGACCTTAAAATCTATTCTAAATGTTACAGGAAGCCAATGCAGAGCAGCTAAAACTGGACTAATGTGCTCTTTCCTCCTGATTCTGGTGAATAGTCAAGTTGCAGAGTTTTAAATGAGCTGAAGTCTCTCCGTGGTTTTTTTCGGGAGGCCAGTAAAAAGTGCGTTATAGTAATCAAGTCGGCTTGAAATAATGGCATGAATCAGTTTTTCAGCATCTTTTTGATTTATAAATGGTTGCGCTTTAGCTATGTTTTGAAAGGTGGGAAAGTTATGGGTTCATCACCTTGTTAATGTGGGCCGATTAGTAGGATATAATTTTTGTCCTCATTTAACTAATTATCGCTCATATATGTATTTATTGCCAATAGACAGATAGTAATGGAGTTTATAGCTGCAGCATCACTTGGTTTTGCAGAGATGTATAGTTGCGTGTCATCTGCATCTATGGGAACATACATTGTGCTCTCTAATGATGTCACCAAGTGGCAGCATGTATAGTGAGAATAGTAATGGACCAAGGCAGCTCCCTTGTGCAACCCCAAAAGAGATGTCATGTTTCTCAGACACATGATCTCCAAGACTGACGTAAAACTTCGTCTCTTTGATGTATGTTTTCCAACTTTTCAAGACGATTGATTAAGATGTCCTGGTCAATCATATCAAATGCTGTGCTTTAATCTAAGAGGACAAAAATTAGTTGCTGATTATTTTAGTATGAGCAGTTTCTGTGCTGTGGTATGTTCTAAAGCCTGATTGAAATTCCTTCAGGATACTGTTTTCTTTAAGAACAGAGTTTATTTGCACTGAAACTATCTTTTCAAGTATCTTACTAATGAATGGAAGGTTGGATATCGGCCTATCGCTGGTCAGTGCATTACCATCTAGTTTGGGTTTCTTTAGTAAGTGTTTTACAACAACACTTTTTTGAAGGCATCTTGGGTGATACCTGTTTGCATTTACAATCTTCATGATGTGACTTTTAACACTATCAAACACCTGCTTAAAAATGCTGTAGGTACAGGGTCAATACATGAGGTGGAGGAGTTACTGTCATGGCCACGGCCGTACCCTTGCACTTTCCCTAGTGTTTTCCCCATCCATGTGTTTCCAGTGCTCCCTTGTCTGTCTCTCTCAGTCTTTGTGTATGTTTGTGTGTTTGTGGGCGTGGTCTCCCATCATGGCTCCTGGCTCTGCTCCTCTGAACACCTGTCTGCAATCAGATCTTCACGACTCCCACCTGGCTCACCTGCCTTGCATCAGCTCGTCAGCTCTCACTACTTTAACCCCAGCTCTACACACATCTTGTGCCAGGTCATTGCCTCAATTACGTGGATTGTCTCTCATCTCATGCCTGCCTGCCTGCTTACTAAACAATGCTTCCCCACCACACCACTGCTGCCTCCCGTGATTCCCCAGAACCCCAGTCGGCCGTCCCCTTGGACATCAAGCCTGCC
The DNA here is from genome assembly GCF_020085105.1 of Siniperca chuatsi. Taxonomy (NCBI): domain Eukaryota; kingdom Metazoa; phylum Chordata; class Actinopteri; order Centrarchiformes; family Sinipercidae; genus Siniperca; species Siniperca chuatsi. Next base: position 29,759,190 of record NC_058051.1, on the reverse strand, counting down.
TGATTCTCAGACTGCTAGCATCAAGCTAGCCTCCCATCTCAAAGCCTTGCTGGCTTCAGCCTCAAGCCTGCCAAACTGCTGCCCAGTGCCACAGAGCTGCCACCAGTCCTGCCTGATCCCCAGTTGGCAGCATGACCAACGCCAGTTCCTGCACAAAAGCGATCTCCAGTTTCTGCGCCGCTGCAGCTGTCACCAGTTCCTGCTGGACTGCAAACATCACCTGTTTCTAAGCTGAAGCAGCCCTCTAGTCCTGCTGAGCTGCAGCAGCCTCCTGTCTCCCTGGCTCCACCAGTTCCTCTCCCAGCCTCCAGTCCTGAAGCCCTGACACCGGCCTCCCAGCTGCCGGCTATCTGACGCCGGGATGCCCACCTGAGGTCTCCTGCTCTGCCCTTGTCCAGTCCCCGGGCCATCTGCCTGAGGTCTCCTGCTCTGCCCCTGTCCAGTCGTCGAGCCTTCAGCTCCCAGGCCACTGTGGGGCAAAGCTCAGATAATGTAATACAGGTGAATCTTCACATGGTTACATCTTTTTTTACAGAGATCTGCAGACAGGTGGGGGCAGTGTTGAGTAGCTGGTCAATAGTGGAGAATAATATTCTAGCATTTCCAGCATTCTCTGTTATAATCTTTGAAAAGTAATCATGCAGTCCTGTCTTTGCCATGAACTCTGTGCCTAGTTCTCCTCCATTTTCTTTCAGCTGCTCAATTGATTCTCTTATTCTCATTAACACTGTTGTTGTTTAACCATGGGGAGATTCTGTCAGTGGACCTCTTTTTAACCTTTAATGGAGCAGCAGTATTTAAAGCAGATGACAAGGTATAGTTGAAATTTTCAACCATGTCATTTAAAGAGCCGTCATAGCTGCATGACTCAAATTATCTCATAATAGAACTTTGCTTCAGCCTCGCCATCTATGAATCTCTTTTGAACCAGAAATTCCTTTTCATTCCATGTTGGGTAGGTTCAAAGCTGTCCATTAAATTCACAAGCTCCACAGTTTTGGAGTCATTCTTTTTGTTGATATGAATATTCAGGTCTGCATTCAGGATTAATCTATCTGATACCAAGTGAGATCAGCTCTGAGAATTCCTGCAGAAACAGCCATGCATATCTTGGTGGCAGATGTAATGTAATGCTAAGCACTGATAGTTCTGCTTTCAACTCAGGAGCAAGTTATTAAAATTATGTAAATTCACCCAGGTCAATGTCATTACACACAAACGTTGTAGAAACAATGGCTGTAATCCCTGCTCAATACCTGTTTTGTCTGACTGACTGATTATATATGATGATGATATAGTTTGGAGGACAAGCCTCTATCAGTGTTTCTACACCAGTAGTGCTGTTTAGCCAGGTCTCAACTAAAAACATTAAATGCAAATTCCTTTCAATTATCAGATCATTAACCAAGAAGGATTTGTTAGCCAATTATCTGACTTTAAAAAGAGCAAATTTCAGCGGTAGGGATTCTGTGACAGGAATGGAGACTGGTTGTTGCTGAACATTGACAAATTTAAGATGACTGAGACAGGTAGCAGATGGTCTGTGATTGCTACGATCTGTTTGACAATGCTACCGGCTGTTTACAATCACCAGTATGTTTAAGGAAGTGGCATGGGATCTGTCTCATCTCTGATAGACACCTGACTGATGATGTCTGTGGCTATTGCTGTATAATAGTTCATTCATTTGACTGACGTTCAACGTGGCAGCGTGGGGGTTAAATCCCTGAATGGGACAGACACATCCTCTGAATACCCTCGGTGATGTGGAGGAGAGGGTCAAGTGAGAGGGGAAAGATACTGGCTGTCTGCCTGTGTATGCTGTCCTTCATGCGTATCCGTACAATCTTGTTTTGGTATGGCATACCAAGAGCATGACGTATGCTGGCACCAAGGAGTCTGGAACCAGTGATGTTTTGATGAATCCCATCAGGTTTAAAGCAGTCTTTACAGTTCCAAAAGATATAGAAATTGCCAATAAACTTTATCCCATGGATGAGGCACGCCAATGTCAACCATGTATTCAGGGCTAGGATTTGTCTGCTAAAAGATGTGATTCCTTTCCCCAAGGTTGGAATGGGGCCTGAAATGAATACATTTTATGATTGACAGTCACTCAGTTTCTCCAGTAGCAGGCAAAAGTCTTTTTTCAGGATCTTGGAGCCAGTCTTCCTTCACAGAATGTCAAAAGACCCAGCGTGGATAATAATCCTCGTATTACTTGGATGTGTAGAGAGGATAACTGACAACAGCTCTGTTAGCTCCCTGACAGATGTGTCATCCATAGTTAGATTTTCAGTCTTTGCCATTCACACATGCCTGGTTATAGAGTCCCCAATCAGATTATTGTCTGGCTTATCAGGTGCAGAGTTAGCAATATTTCTTCTGGCCTTCAGCCTAGCAGTGGTTTTTGGGTTTGGTTAGCCTTAATGCTGGTGGTTTGATTAGCTTCCGTGGGTTGAAGCTAGTTAGTATTATCACACATTTCATTCAGAGTCAGTGGGTCACACCTGTTTTGCAATGAGAGTTCATGTGGTGGAGTGAGTGTTAGTGCTCTCTTATGTGATTTCTTGGATTTTCCTTTGCAAATGTTAGACTAAGTCCTGGCTGTAGTTGATGCCTTTGGTCTAGCGCCGGTGCTGTGCCAGTAAGAAGCATCATTAGGGAAGGCTGGTTTGGAAGCCTCCGAAGCTAATCCAGTGGCGTTAGGATACATCCAAGGGAGTGTGTCAGCCAAGTCCGTGACAGGATGTTCTACATTTGATGTAATCCTGTGTATAAAAGTCTGGCCGTTAGCATATGGTGGCTCCGCACCTTGTGCAGTAACTGCTACAGAGTCAATAAATTGCTCCCTCTCACATATTTGATACAGCGTTTCGATCTTCTTTTCAAGGTGTTATCCTCTCAGTCAGTCGCTCACACTCAGTGCAGCTCACATATTTTCTTCTTGTCCAGGTTTCCAGATACAGCAAAAGGCTTGTGCTGTTTGCAGGTCACATTCGCACAGTATTGCAGAAGTAATGAAAGTGATTTAAAAAAAAATTAAGAAATAAACAATGTGGTGGCAGCCTTCTATGTCTTTCATATATTAAAGTCCCAGTGATTTATAAGTATCCAGGATCCACTTTCCGTAGCTTTTGGCAGAAAAAAACAAGGATATCAGCGAAAGAATGTAAGCAAAGCGCACAACTTAATCAAATGTTTTTACATTTTTTGTTTCATTTAATTATAATCCAAATGTAATCAAAGGATAACAACATTAAAACTCTCTACAGGTTTAAATTCAAAGCATTTATAGAATAAATAAAGTGTGTGCTTCAGATCACAGTGGGTTAAGGAATGTGACACATTTCCCTCATTTCTGTTCATTATAAAAAATAACATGCATCACCTTTTGTGCAGCACCAGTGTATCTAGTACACAATAGTTCAGAATCTGCAACCGTGACAGGTTTTAAATAAATGTATTGTTACATTCTGTAACAGACACTTAGCTTGCTGACTTTAGCATTTTGTCAAAGTGCAGTCTTGCAGAGCTGTTAGCATAGCTGCAGACTTGTAGTCTTGTTGAGTGATTTGTGTCCATGAGAAGGCAGTTTCAGAAGAAAGAGGAAGAAAAAAACAGAAACCAGCGAAGGCCTGGTTGACTGAGAAAACATCTCAGCATGGTGGGCAGTAGTTGAGAAACAAAACCACAAAACCAAAGGAAGGTCTCAGACATCTCGTTTAGAAAATATAATAAAGTAATAAAGGGCAATAAAATTGTGAAAGAACAGCAATAAGTCACCCACACACATGAACACAAACCACAGCATCCATCCACTATTCGTTTTCGTTACATTAATCAGATATTGTGTTCATTAATAATAGCCTAATTAATTTTTTGTTTGCTAATAATCAGTTTTTAGTTATATACAAGCCTATATTTAATGCATGAATCTTCCATGTGGCTCTTGTAAATCCCATCTATGCTGTGTTTACACCTCACGTGTTTGGGGCCAAATGTGTCACATCTGTGCAAAACGCAGAGTGTTGTGCATGAACGCACTAAAAGAGCACCGTTCATTGAAGACGCTCATGTTTTTGGTGAGCGGTGAACTGAACGTATCCGTTTGCAAATAATCAACATTAACTCTCGCATCATTTACTCTTGCGGGACTTAAAGCATTGTGTTTTACGGCACCCGGCATGCTGGTGTTTTGGGTCACATAATCTGACGACATCACAGATTTTTGAAATGATACAGTGAGCTGAAGCATCTGACCAGTCTTGGGAAATATCTGCGAGTGAATGATGATCACAAGAAGTCATTAACTGGGGTTTTTTTCCTTTACAAAATGCAGCTTTGCTGCTGTTGGCTCGTCTTACCCTTTGTTAAAACCCTTTGGCTTCGGAAACCCATGAGGTACATTAAGCGGATGTGCAGTGATTTAATCTCCACGGGAAACTCAGAAAACCAAACTAACAAACAAATTAAGGCTGCTCAATGAGACAAAATTTAACAAATAATAAATACAATGCATTTTCCGGATCAGTGTTTGGATTAGTCTTATACAGCTCATCCTGGTGAAAGTAGTTTATTGTACAAGAACATACATCTGAGTGTGTGTGTTTAATACTGTAGCAGTGACTTCACATGCACACAAAAAGTTGCTGGTGTGTCTGTCCACACTCACTCATTTGTGCATTCATTTCTCCTGTGAAATGACCACAAACTTATTTGCCAACATTTTAAATTTAAAGGTAAATGGATGAAATTTACCATAAGGCATCAACCACATGACCTCTGTCTGACAAATTATTTGACATACATGAGATCATTATTAACCCTGGATTTAAAGTAAATGTTTACACACACACACGTTACAGGTTTAACTTTTGATTAGTTTGAAGTAGTTTTACAGTTTTTATCAAATCTGAGTTATCAATATCATAATGTCCATAGGGTTGCCATGAAAGTGTTGGTTTAACAACCATATCACATGCGTCTGATTTTAAAATTAATTTTCACATCTTCAAACCGAAGACCACAGTGCCACAGTTTGTCCCCATACTTGTGATCATGGGAAACCATTTTAAGAAGAAAAAGAGAAAGAAAAAAATTCCAGCAGGAACAGAAAGCATCTGGTCAACAGAAAAAGAAAATAACTCAGCATTGAGGAAAATGGTGGGAGGGAACAGGAATGGGTAGTGCTTTGTGACAAAGCTACACGTGTGGTGGTACCTGAAGAAGTTAAGATGTATAAATAAATTTAACGTCCCATCGATAAATAACTCCTCAAACTATCGGTCGATTCCTGAGCAATATCTGATATACCACAAAAATGTCTTACGCCACAAGATTGGGATTGCCACTTTCGTTTTAATTACACTGATCCATCCGGCAACTACGATCGTAGTGTTAACCATGTTGTAAAATCCTGTTTAGTGCATTCAAGGTGCTTTTATGTTATGACTATAGAGATCCTTGTAGTTCATGTTACCCTTGTCTCCCAGTAAGTAATGGTTACAGTTCCCATGTTAAAGGGAAATTCCCCAAATCTGTGAAGACTTTTTTTGAAATTCTATTTGTAGCCTGAAAGCCTTCTAAAATTCTGGAGGATGTCAAAATGTTGCCACAGTGAAGTAAAAAAAACAACATACATATTGTTTTCCAGTATTATCCTGCAGTATTGTACAGCTATTGCAAGACCAGAATCAATTGTTAATAACATTTATTCTTTGCTCTGTATGATCACATTACAATGTTATACACCTTAATATAAGCACATTATGATTTAAAAAATGCTAGATGAAATTTCTTGTAGTCTTTACTGTTACAAAGTTCTATGCAACCATCTCGTGGCCATGCTGTTTCAGAGTGCCCATTACAGCATGATGCAGGTGTAGGCGGTACGACCAACTATGGCCTGCACAAGCACTCTACAAACATGGCTTCGGCCACGGACACAGGTAACTTTGTGCAACATTGTGTAAAACCTGACAATAACTGATGATATATTAAAGCAAGACATCACTACAATCATGGCTGCATGTTCATATCATTCTCGGGATCTGTACATAGCCGATTCAGGACTTGGTGGTGGAGAAACCAAAGCCATCTGCATCAACACTATCAATCATACACAGGTCATTATATCATATTGTATTGTCATACTGTTGGCTGTGTATTCATGATCATGTTATGTTGAAATTTAAAGTTTTAACATATTGTTTTTTTATGTTTTAGTCATTTCATAGTGAAAATAAATGCACAGTTTATTGCACACAACAATGCACAATACATGAAAAACAACACATTTCAGAACAGCTGCAGCAATGGAAAGATTTTAAAGTAGATACATGTGAAGTACAATGCTACAGTGACAAGATATACATGGCTCATGAGAGCTAGATTCATATGTAGCACAAGAAGGTAATTATGGGCCTGAGAAAAAGAAACCACAAATGCTTGTGGTAGTGTTGTTTGCTGAATACCTTTTCATTTTGCAGGTGGCAGGACCTCCAACTCTACAGTGCACCCTGTGTGCAAAGCTTTTTTTTGTTTATTTTTCATTGAAGGTACCGGCCAAACCAAACATTTGCTGCTTTAGGTCTCATCTGTTAAAATAATTAGTTAGCTTGGTCAGCTGAAATCCTGATACACAATTTGTAAAAGAAAAACAAACCAAAAAAGCATAAGTGCCTGCAAAGGAGGGTTGTTCTTATTTTCCTCTATTAATGATGAGTAGTAGGCTGCTCTGGCATTACAAAGGGCTTTCCTATATTTTTTTTAAGACTATCTTGACAAACTAACCAAGATTTTTCCAGATTGGTGAAACACCATTTACTTTCAAGTTTTTGCGATGTTTGCTTTAATTTGTGGGTTATACCATGGAGCTAACCTTCTTTGTTTTATTATCATTTTTTTAGTTGGGCAATAGAGTAGACTGTCGTTCGCAGTGAGCCTGCAGCACTATCAACAAGTTGATCAATTTGGGAAGGACTGAAGTCATAGCATAGGAGTCCTCTGTCTAATGGCATGTAGTCCAGCAAAAGGAGTTGTTCAGTGTCAATGCCATATACCAGTACAAGGTCGGGGGTGTGGTTATAACAGTAAGTGGGTTTATGTACACTCTGAGATAAACACAGTCTATCTGTTTTAAGGACTAAACTTGATAAAAACTCAGAATATATATATCCACATATCCACAAATGGGCTACTGGAACAAGACGGAGATGGGTGAGATGCGATAATAAGGCTCTGTTGGAATGCTACTACTCCAGTAACCCTAGTCAGAGGGGTTACATGCAAAGGATGTGGGATGAATGGTTACTTCGAAACCCACAATCAAGGCTTACAGTGAAGCAACTAGTAGCTCAGTGTTCCAACATCCACAAGCGGCAACTGCTATCACAACTTGAGATTGATGAGATACAACACAAATGCTATGGCAAGGGGGAGCCAGGACAACAGGTCAGAGGGGAGCAAGGAGCGGCTCCCCAACCAGAGATTGGGTACGAAGCCCCAAGTGAAATCACGCTGAACGAGGCAGCGACTGACCTGAAAGATAAGATCATGGCGAGGATGAATACAAGGCAACCCCGACGCCAATTACAACGGCTAAGTGAAGTACCATCAGAAAGTCTCCTAGAAGATGTGAATGCAGCATTGAGAGCGATCCCTACCACAACCATCACTGAAACCAATGAGCTGATATACGCCTCAGCAGCAGTGATCCTTGAGATGCTTGGCTACAAGAGCAACCATGGGAGCCATGAGAAACAGTACCCACCATGGAAATGAAGGCTGGAGGCAAAAATCAAGCCACAGAGGTGCAATGAGAAAGCAAGTACCCAAGAAGTACAACCAGATGCCCATACCTGAAGCGCTCGAAACTGCCAAACAAAGGCTCCAAGCCTTGGCCAGCTGCCTAAAGAGGTACACGAGAGATAATGAAGCCAGAAGAATAAACCGGCTGTTCGCAACTCAACCTGCGAAAGTGTACGCTCAATGGCAGGGTAATAACAGCAGAGCAGATCCACCAAGGCTGGAAACTGAACAGTACTGGAAAAGTATATGGGAGGCATCACACAACAGCGATGCACAGTGGCTGATGGCTCTGAGAAAGGACCACAGCAACCTCCCTGAACAGAATCCAGTCATCATCACAGCGGCAGACATCCAAGAAAGAGTCTCAGGTATGAAGAACTGGACAGCACCGGGCCCTGACTGGCTAAAGAAGTTCATTGCACTCCATGAGCGCCTAGCAGCACAAATGAACCAGCTGCTAAGAGATGGGACGCATCTGAATGGCTTACCGAAGGGCGCACAATCCTGATCCTGAAGGATCCTGCAAAGGGTACAGTCCCATCCAACTATCGGCCAATAACCTGTCTCTCCACAACATGGAAGCTCATGTCAGGCATCATCGCGGCTAAGATAAGTGGACACATGGATCAATACATGAGCAAAGCACAGAAGGGCATTGGCAAAGGAACCAGAGGAGCCAAACACCAACTCCTGGTTGACAGAACATTCACCCAAGACTGCAGAACCCGACACACCAACCTGTGCACTGCCTGGATTGATTACAAGAAAGCATATGACTCAATGCCACACACATGGATCACTGAATGCTTGGAGATGTACAACATCAACAGGACTCTAAGAGACTTCATTGCAAACTCGATGAGGCTGTGGAAAACCACCCTTGAGGCCAATGGCAAGCCACTTGCACAAGTATCCATCAAATGTGGCATATACCAAGGAGATGCTCTGTCCCCACTGCTGTTCTGCATAGGTCTGAACCCCCTCAGCCAAATAATCAACAAGACTGGCTATGGATACCGACTCAGGAACGGGGCCACCATCAGTCACCTCCTCTACATGGATGACATCAAGCTATACGCTAAGAGCGGCGGGACATCGACTCACTGATCCACACCACCAGGATCTACAGCTCTGACATTGGGATGTCATTCGGGCTTGAGAAGTGCAGTCGAATGGTGACAAAGAGAGGGAAGGTAGTCCACACAGAAGGGGTCTCACTCCCAGAAAGAACAATAGCAGACATTGAGGATGGTTACAAGTACCTTGGAATACCACAGGCAAATGGCAACCTCGAAGAGGTAACAAGGAAAACAGCAACTGCCAAATACCTCCAACGAGTTAGGCAAGTCCTAAGAAGTCAGCTCAATGGCAAGAACAAGGCCCAGGCAATAAACAGCTACGCCCTGCCAGTGATCAGATACCCTGTGGGAATAATAAGGTGGCCAAAGGAAGAGATACAGACCACAGACGTTAAGACGCGGCCAGACAAGACCCAAGGTCTTCGGAGCACTCGGGGCAGTGACCCCCAACCTGGAGGAGTGGCTACAGCCGATCCCTGGAAGAACACCAGACATCTCGGTCCAGAAAAGTGCAGTACTAGGAACAGCAAAGATACTGCGCAGAACCCTCAAGCTCCCAGGCCTCTGGTAGAGGACCCGAGCTCGAAGGATGAGACCACCCGCGGAGGGTGAAGGACAAAGTTTTTATATCGATAGAGAGAGAGAGAGAGAGAGAGAGAGATAATATATATATATATATATATATATATATATATATATATATATATATATATATATATATATATATATATATATATATATATATATATATTGGTAAGTCACAGGACATTCACATGGGGGGGAACAGGGTTCGAATCCCCTCGGGGCGCAATGAGCACCCATCATCCAGTGTGGGTCCTTAGGCAAGACCCTTCACGCTACTGCCTACCTCATGATGATGAGTGACAATGAAATATATGAGAGCCCGGCCAACCAAGGTCTGCGTCAGGTGTTGGGGGAACCAGAGCACTGAGATGAAAAATGGGCTACTGGAAAGGATGTGGGATGAATGCCACAATCAAGGCTTACAGCAAAGCAACTAGTAGCTCAGTGTTCCAACATCCACAAGCAGCAACTGCTATCACAACTTGAGATTGACAAGATACAACACAAATGCTACGGCAAGGGGGAGCCAGGACATTGGGTAATGGCGGCTCCCCAACCGGAGATTGGGTACGTAGCCCCAACAAGTGCAATCACGCTGAATGAGGCAGCGACTGACCTGAAAGCTAAGATTGACCTGAAAGATAAGATCATGGCGAGGATGAATACAAGGCAACCCCGACGCCAATTACAAGTGAAGTACCATCAGAACTCCAGCTCAACTGTATAGCTCATGCCTCATGCAATGATGAGCACACTCTCACCCACAAATATATACACACCTCTCTCATATACACACTCACACTTTAGGCTGTTCTCACTGATCTTTAGGCAGCCCTACATCCCGGCAGTTGGGATGACAAGAAACAGAATCCACTGGCACTCCACAGATTAATTTATTCATTAGTGGGACTTTAGCTGAACTTTTATCAGTTGTTCTGTAAACAAAGGAGAACTATTGAACTCAGTCTCCCGCAATCCTCCAGGTATTCACATGTAGGTGTGAACTCCCCCATGGACCCAGCTTCCAGCTACCATTGGTCAGTCGACCTGTGACCTGTGATGTCACCAGGTCAATAAAAGGATCAGCGGCCATTGTTCTCTCGCTTTTCCTCCTGACTTCATCTACAGAGCTGCTGCTCAGCAGTAGCTGCCCACGAGCTTGGAACAGACACACAGCAGAACCAAACTCTCTCTTACTGCAGCGACGCAAGGGCCTTAGTTAGCACCAATGGCTACCACACAAAGTCTGCCAGCTAACTTTAAGGAGAACAATAGACGGAGCGACCGGTTCCTCCATCTGCACAAACAGGCTGCGCAGCAAGGACTTTATTCAATCAAAACCAAAATTCTTTCCCACCTGGCTGGCTCATCCACATAGCCAGCTAACATGGAACCTTCTTTCCCTCCACCGACTGGTAACGTAACTGGGCATTACATAGCTTCACATAGCTTAACAGTGTACTTGGCTATGCACAGGACTGTGTTACTTTTGTGAATGTATATGTATTATTTGGTTTACTGAGTTTTATTGTTGTGATGTGTTTTCACTGTTAGGTTATTTTGGTAGCAATATGCTAAGTTGATGTTAGTGATGTTTCACACAGACACAGGGTCTTTCAGGCAACTAACTATCCTCTTTTCTAACTCCTAATCCTTTAACCTACTATATATTAATGGTAAATTTGGTTGTAGTTATTAATTTAATTATTAATCTGAGCTACAAATTGATAGTTTAGTGTATTTTATAAGACTGAATCAATTAGCTATCATTTTTCCTTTGTTTAAGGGTGGTGCCCTCCAAGAACTTTATTCATTGAAGTTATTATTTATGATTATCTTTGATAATTTTGATAGCCAAATTTAATTGATTGCACCGACATAATTTGGTGCCCATTTAACGATTGGAAATCTCAACACATGAGTACTACACCGGATGGTGAGCGCCTTCCCTGCAAGGCCAAGTCTTCCCTGTCAGCCTTTTGATGCACTTTTCAAATGGCATCTCCTATGACCAGGCCTTAAACGGCATGTACACATTTGTGCAGACCACCATCTACACCATTGATGTAGGTCTTTCTCACAGAACTGATGGTACTTTTGTATTTTGTACTTTATTGCCCTTTTTGTTGTAACAGGATTTTGGACCTGTTAATAACGTGTCCACACATTTATCTTCAGACTGCTGTAACGGTGTCTTTACAGGTCTCTCTAAAGAATTGATCAGACAGCTGCAGCTGATTCAGAACGCTGCTGCTCGCGTCCTCACTAAGACCAGGAAAGCGGATCACATCAGTCCAGTTCTGAGGTCTTTACACTGGCTTCCTGTCTGTCATATAATTGATTTTTAAAATACTGCTGTTAGTTTATAAAGGACTGAATGGTTTACGGCCAAAGTACATTTTTGATCTTCTGCTACGTTATGAACCATCCAGACCTCTCAGATCATCTGGGACAAGTCTGCCTTCTGTCCCCAGAGTCAAAACTAAACATGGAGAAGCAGCGTTCAGTTTTTATGCTCCACATATCTGGAACGAAGTCCCAGAAAACGGCAGGTCTGCTGAGACACTCAGTTCTTTTAAATCAAAGCTGAAGACTTTTCTGTTTGCTGCTGCCTTTTATTAAATCAAATATCTTATACTGCACTCTAACTTTTACTCTCCTGTTTTATCTTATTTTTATCTTATTTAAATGTCTTTTTACATTGCCTTATGCTGCTTTTACATTTTGTCTTGATGCCTTTTATGTTTTATGTAAAGCAAATGAAATGAAATAAATAAATAAACTTGCCTTGCATTGCCTTCAAATGTGGATCACTCACTTTCTATACTGTTCATTTGCAGCACACACAACAGAAACAGGAAATACATGGTTTCATGTTGGTATATGTTCAGAGGGTATAAGCTGCAGGCTGTCAGCTGATGCCAACTGTACATTGAAGATGGACAGCGTACTGACAAAATTTGTTTCTGGAAAGCTCAGCATCTGTGCTGCAATCATTTTGATGTTTATCTATAGTATTGTGCTTGACAGGGACTTTGAATGCACTTGCAAACCACAAGTTTTGGCCTGCTATTTGTATCTTTTTCTACTAGTTTTTATAATATTTTTCTTAATACTCCTGACAAGCATGTCATTTCAGAGAGTCTCTAGATATGCGTGTTCATGTCCAACTGGATGCTGTGGCAGTTTTTTTTTGTTATTTCTTCCATAAACTTCTTAAGACAGCTTTAGTTAGTCTGCTTTGGGTTGCTTTTGTGTTACTCGATGGAGACTGGTATGTTTGCTGTGAGAATGATCACTCTGAACAACAGGCACAGTTAGCCTGCAAAGACAAGACGAATATCACTGACAAGGATCGAGTCACCATCGCTGAACTGAAAAACAAGTCCAGGGTGAGTGTTTCCATCATGTCGTTGTGTACTACCTTTTTATTTCACTGTGGTCTTGTTCTACTAGATCAGCGAGAACTATCTTAAGAAAATGACTGCAAGAACACAGAAATGCTGTTATAATATAACCATCTTTGTTTCTTTTTCAGGTTATTGGTGGCTTTTACTCTTTGATATCATTTTTGTGGCATCCTTAATGCCATTGTTTGGATGCAGAAAATGCTGTGGAAACTCAAGTTGTTGCAACAGAAAAGTTTTATATGACAATCTGATTTTGGAGGAGGGGCAAAATGTCGTGAAAGAGCTTTTGAGGAAATCTGCAAAAAAAGTTGACTAAAGAAATCAAGGACAGAATACCGCATAGAAAATGGGAAGACTGTTTTGATGTTGCTGAAGAACTGATTCCGACAGAGAACCAGGTAAAGATATGAATATAGCAGTTTTTTCATTCAGTTTGCCTGAAGGTCTATAACAAAAAGTTGTAAGTAGTTGATTTGTTAAGATACTAATAAGTAGAAGTTTGTTTTGTGTTTTTGTATCAGCAGTTTCCTACAATTTTGTTACTTCAGTTTATTGACCTTAGGCATATGTTTTCCTGTCTACACAGGAAGTGGGAATGTGTTTCATTGTCTAAATTCACATCTGCTGCTTGTGATCAACTTTACCTGCATTTTAGTAAATTCCGAACTAGTTTTATAATATATTTTATAATATATTGCAGGCTTCTTATTCAAACTCTGAAAAGTAGTTCATGTGTTGTGAACAGGAGCAGCAGCCGAGCGAGCCGGAGCGAGCCGGGGCAGCAGCGGAGCTGCCGGCTCGCCCGGCTCTCGCTCCGACTCGCCGCCCGGCTCGCTCCGGCTCGCTCCGGCTCGCGCTCCGGCTCTCGCTCCGGCTGCTGCCCGGCTCGCTCGCCCGGCTGCTGCCCCGGGCGAGTCGGAGCGAGCCGGGCGCAGCGGAGCGGAGCGAGCCGGGCAGCAGCCGGAGCGAGAGCCGGAGCGAGAGCCGGAGCGAGAGCCGGAGCGAGAGCCGGAGCGAGAGCCGGAGCGAGAGCCGGAGCGAGAGCCGGGGCTCGGCTCTCGCTCCGAATTTAGACAATGAAACACATTCCCACTTCCTGTGTAGACAGGAAAACATATGCCTAAGGTCAATAAACTGAAGTAACAAAATTGTAGGAAACTGCTGATACAAAAACACAAAACAAACTTCTACTTATTAGTATCTTAACAAATCAACTACTTACAACTTTTTGTTATAGACCTTCAGGCAAACTGAATGAAAAAACTGCTATATTCTTATCTTTACCTGGTTCTCTGTCCGAATCAGTTCTCCAGCAACCTCAAAACAGTCTTCCCATTGTCTACGACGTATTCTGTCCTCGATTTCTTTAGTCAACTTTTCTTTTGCTGATTTCCTCAAAAGCTCTTTCACGACATTTTGCCCCTCCTCCAAAATCAGTTTGTCATATAAAACTTTTCCCTTGCAACAACTTGGTTTTCCACAACATTTTCTGCATCCAAACAATGGCATTAAGGATGCCACAAAAATGATATCAAAGAGTAAAAAGCCACCAATAACCTGAAAAAGAAACAAAGATGGTTATATTATAACAGCATTTCTGTGTTCTTGCAGTCATTTTCTTAAGATAGTTCTCGCTGATCTAGTAGAACAAGACCACAGTGAAATAAAAAGGTAGTACACAACGACATGATGGAAACACTCACCCTGGACTTGTTTTTCAGTTCAGCGATGGTGACTCGATCCTTGTCAGTGATATTCGTCTTGTCTTTGCAGGCTAACTGTGCCTGTTGTTCAGAGTGATCATTCTCACAGCAAACATACCAGTCTCCATCGAGTAACACAAAAGCAACCCAAAGCAGACTAACTAAAGCTGCCTTAAGAAGTTTATGGAAGAAATAAGGCAAAAAAACTGCCACAGCATCCAGTTGGACATGAACACACATATCTAGAGTCTCTCTGAAATGACATTCTTGTCAAGAGTATTAAGAAAATATTATAAAAACTGGCAGAAAAAGGTACAAATAGCAGGCCAAAACTTGTGGTTTGCAAGTGCATTCAAAGTCCCTGTCAAGCACAATACTATAGATAAACATCAAAATGATTGCAGCACAGATGCTGAGCTTTCCAGAAACAAATTTTGTCAGTACGCTGTCCATCTTCAATGTACAGTTGGCATCAGCTGACAGCCTGCAGCTTATACCCTCTGAACATATACCAACATGAAACCATGTATTTCCTGTTTCTGTTGTGTGTGCTGCAAATGAACAGTATAGCCGGGGCGAGAGCCGGGGCAGCAGCCGGAGCGAGCCGGGCGAGCCGGGCAGCAGCCGGAGCGGAGCGAGCCGGGCAGCAGCCGGAGCGAGAGCCGGAGCGAGCCGGGCAGCAGCCGGAGCGAGCCGGGCGAGCCGGGCGAGCCGGGCAGCAGCCGGAGCGAGAGCGGGCGAGCCGGGCGAGCCGGGCAGCAGCCGGGCAGCAGCCGGGCAGCAGCCGGGGCAGCAGCGAGCAAGAGCGAGCCGGGCAGTAGCCGAGCGCGAGCCGGGCAGCAGCCGGAGCGAGAGCCGAGCGAGAGCCGGGGCGAGAGCCGGGGCAGCAGCCGGAGCGAGAGCCGGGGCAGCAGCCAGAGCGAGAGCCGGAGCGAGAGCCGGCGATAAATAAAATCACAATATTTCGGGGTATTTCTGCGATAATGCTATTATGTACGACATACGGTATATTTGTCTATTGAAAAATATATATATATATATATATATATATATAAATATATTTAAAAAAAACAAAAAAAACTTTGTCCTTCACCCTCCGCGGGTGGTCTCATCCTTCGAGCTCGGGTCCTCTACCAGAGGCCTGGGAGCTTGAGGGTTCTGCGCAGTATCTTTGCTGTTCCTAGTACTGCACTCTTCTGGACCGAGATGTCTGGTGTTCTTCCAGGGATCTGCTGTAGCCACTCCTCCAGTTTGGGGGTCGCTGCCCCGAGTGCTCCGATGACCACGGGCACCACTGTCGCCTTCACCTTCCAGGCCTTCTCCAGCTCTTCTCTGAGCCCTTGGTACTTCTCTAGTTTCTCATGTTCCTTTTTCCTGATGTGGTAGATCTGGGCCTCTATTGCTCTGGTGCTCAGGGCCTGCTCCTGTGCAGCCATGATGAGTGCCTATGTGCTGTCCTTTAGTCCGGCCCGCTCTAGCCATTGGTAGGATTTCTTGATATCAGCCACTTCAGTTATGTTCCGGTGGTACATCCCGTGTAGGGGTTTGTCCTCCCATGATGGTCCCTCCTCCAGCACCTCTTCCTCTGTTCCCCATTGCCTGAGACATTCCCTGAGCACGTCATCTGTTGGGGCCTTATCTTTGATGTACTCATGGATCTTGGATGTTTCATCCTGGATAGTGGCTCTCACACTCATTAGTCCACGGCCGCCTTCCTTACGGCTAGCGTACAGTCTCAGGGTGCTGGATTTGGGATGGAACCCTCCATGCATGGTGAGGAGCTTTCGCGTCTTAACGTCTGTGGTCTGTATCTCTTCCTTTGGCCACCTTATTATTCCCGCAGGGTATCTGATCACTGGCAGGGCGTAGCTGTTTATTGCCTGGGACTTGTTCTTGCCATTGAGCTGACTTCTTAGGACTTGCCTTACTCGTTGGAGGTATCACTGAAACCAATGAGCTGATTTTATATATAAATATATATATATAATGTTTGAAAGAATATATTACCCTATTTCTATTCCTTATTTTTTATTTCAGCATTTTAGTTCTACTTAATTCTCCACATTATTTTAGTGTTTCCTCACAAACTACTTTAATCTGCTCACCTTGCTTTGAAAATTTATTCAAGTATCAGAAACTGTATATTTGGTTCATCGGATCAATGTCTAAGATTTTTGAATTATTTTTTAAAATTTTCTCTCTATGGACTATTGAATAGACAAAATTAGAAAATTGCACTCAACATGCATCTCATTGGCTGGTGGGGCCACCCGTCATCACGCCTGCTGTTCAGCCACTTACACCTGTTTTTTTTCTTATAAATGCACTTTGCATCTGCACCAACTCATGAGAAAGAATACAATTTATGGCTGACTGACATGTGATCTCTACAGAGGTCACTAGAGGTCGCTGCTCCATTAGTTTTCACTCTGAACACTGTAGTCTTTTATCAGGAGGTGCAGGTACAGGCAGGTTCAGGTGAGAGAAGCTCAAAAGCAAAAACACAAGGCAACACAGAAACATAGCAGCTAGGATCCCTAAAAGGATCTGGGCTGGTAGAGAGACAGACTGTGACAGCCACAACTTTAAATGAGGCTTACATTTGAACCAATGGTTTGATCTGAGTGTCAATCAATAAACAGTCCTTGTTCCTTACGAGCAACATGAGCTGTCATGCCTGGTTGTAACCCCTCCTCGCGTTATTAAATTGCAGTTGCTGTTCTTGTCTGTTTTTTATTGGTCATGATGCTGTTGATGTCATCACTCCCCAATCTCTTCTGTCTTTGTGAGGAGTGATTTAAATATTTACACCAAATATTCAATCTATTTATTCTGTAATCTGTTCCATGTGAGATGGCTGACTGACATGTTATTCTTACAGATGCTGCCCCTTATGCAGAACACGGAGCGAAGTGCATCAACATACTTTTGAGAAATGTTGTATGAGCATCATCACCAACCTTGGATTGATCTTTAATCTGTAATTATACTGTTTCTAACGGACGAAGACTGTGGAAAACTTTGTTTCTTTGCTTTTGTAATTTGTAATGAGAGTTTTAAAGAAATGCTTCTGTCATGGTATATATTTCTGTGTTGAGCCTTCAGCCTTCAGCACCCAGTATTCTGTAGAGGTCAGTCTGGTGCTATAACTAAATGTTTAACTGCTGAATCAAATTATAATGCAGGTGAAAAGCTTTAAATGTCTCTGTGATAACTTGGCACGACAGCGACACCCTGAACAGGAAGGTCAGAATGTGCAACTGCAGGCTATTTTTAATAATGTTACACTATAAACAAGAGAAATGAAGCTCTCTGTGATGACTTTTTCATGGTGAAGATATTAACTTTTCATTTTTACCAGTGTAGCAGTCGACTCCTGCAGGACATGTTACAGCCTTTAGCTTAAAAAACGTAAAAACCCTGCAGAAGTGCCCAGTTTGTTCTGTGGTGTACTGGATGGTTTATTGGCACCGCCTGTGATGAGCTCTTTATTATGAACACCAGGGAGCGCACACACAGTGTATCTCATGATGTTGTTTGCAAACATGTAATTTTCTCTTTTAATCATTGAACTGTATCATTGTGTTTCACATTTAATTTACTGTTTGTCTTATTATTGTACTAATAAACTCAAAGGAAGCTTCCACTAAACCATGAAGAGAAACTGCTTCTATCACCAACATCTCTCCTTGCTGTCTGAGCTGAGGAATAATAAAGTTCTGTACTTAACGACATTATCATTATCATATTATCATTGATGCCAACTGTCACGCTTTTGGTGTGAGTCACCAGCTTTCAGACTGTCTCACGCTGTCCATACCACCCAGACAAGTCTCATGTCAAAGAACAGGAAGTCACAAAGCCATTCCATAATAAAACACATAGTTATCTGTGTTAAACAGGCCTCTTTGTCCACACGCAACATCTGAACATCAAGCTTCTCTCCACATTGAAGCACCAGCCGTGGTCCATAAACATTACAGAAAGTGCAAAAGACACAATTTGCATGGCTTTAGTTGGCAGAGTAGCACACACACACACACACACACACACACTTGAAATGTCCATTAAAATACAACTTTTAAAGTGATTAGGACAGGTTGGATTAATGTCTAAGTTTTCACAATAATTGTCACGTTACTGAATAATCCAGGCTTCTGTAGGAACATCAGTCTGATGTTCTGTGTGTTGACCACAGGTTTGTATGTAGGATTATCCCACTTGAGTTTGCACACCAGTACAGGATCAAATTTAACTAATAGGAAATATAAAAAATAGAACAAAGAACAATTCTACTTTAGAGTTTTACACAATTAATTTCATAACCTACCAGAGACTCAAATCAATACTGAGGCTGAATAAATCATATTTAACAATTACTTATTTATTTGGAAACTGTTTTTGCTACAAAAACCCAGTAATTAGGATACCTGCGGTGTGAAATGTTAATGTTAATACATTTTCCTGTTGGTGTTTGTTTAGAGAATATAAGCTCCTGGCATATTTTTCTTTTTAATAATTCGGCATCTGTACCACAGTCTTTGTGATTTTTACTTACAATGTTTTGCTTGAGAGAGACGTGGCGTGCACGTGCACACAACAAGAGTGCAATTTATTCATCAGTCTGCCATTTTTGATTGTACTTTTCTTAATAGTCTGGATGTGTCACTCAGCAGATATTTACTGAGTAGAAATTTGTGTTGCTTTGGGTTGATTTTTGTTTTGTATTATTTGCATGCATTTTGAGTTATGTTTTGCTTCAATGTCGTTTTGGCTGAGTTAGAGGGGGGATGAGCAGGAGCCGGTGTGTTGAATCTGTTAAAGAACAGATTAAGTTCGTTGGCCCTGTCCACGCTGCCTTCAGCTCCTCTGCTGCCAGTCGGTCTGAAGCCAGTGATGCTCTTCATGCCGCTCCAGACCTCTCTCATGTTGTTCTGCTGGAGTTTCCGCTCCAGCTTCCTCCTGTACTTCTCCTTGGCCTCCCTGATCTTCACCTTCAGGTCGGCCTGGATTGCCCTCACCTCCTCCCTATTACCTTCGGTAAAGGCCCTCCTCTTGGCATTCAGGATGTCTTTGATGTCCTTTGTTACCCACTGTTTGTTATTTGGAGGTCAAACTGTTTTGAGGCGAAAGTTTCATTTTGCGAGAATTTTCAGAGGTTTTGTAAATAGTGCTTGAAGATGAGGTTTTGTGTTTAATGATTTCAGAAAATGTGTTTTAGCAATTGAGGAAAAACTGTAACTTCCAGAGTCACAGTTCCCTCTCCGCTGAGACTGACAGACATGTAATCTACGCAGGGGTCACTAGAGGTCGCTGCTGCATCAGTTGTTACTCCTCCAACCTGCATCCAGTCACACTAAATCCTCTTCCACATGTTTATCCTTCATCTGTCCTGCAGCAGCTGTTTCTGGAGGGTTGTTTCTATCCGATGGCTGGATTGACTCGTTACTTTACAGAGTTTAACAACCAAAAAATTATAGATACATTAACATGTAAACACACACGACCCATTTTCTACCATTAGCACCTTTACTTAAGTAGGGTCAGTAAGGCTTTGAGGTATATAGGTATATATATTTCCATATTCTGACAGTTTATCAAATAATAAGTGTGTTTTTTCCAAACACAGGACAGAAGGCGGCAGAGGGATCAAGACGGCAGCGTTTGACAGCATGATGGTCACATTTATCATCACCTAACAGTGTTTCACCGAACATTTAGCGAGCTTTAACCTGTGACTGCAGGATGTGACGTCGAAGGCGAGTGATTCACTTTTCTCTCTGCAGAAATAAAACTTTAAATGTGATGTTTTCTTTATCAAACCTTCAGCTCTCCGACATACTGAACAAGCCAAACGTGTGGAAGGATTTTTTTTATCTGAATTCAATGTAAGTGTTTAAAAACAGGAAGCATTAAGAACCAGCGTTATCATATTGTTTGCAAACTTGTAGTTTTTTTCTTTTACTCATTTTGTTTTCCTCCTCTGCATTTATGTCTATTTGCTGTCGCTTCTGCCGACTCACAGAAGGAAACTTTCACCGACTAAACAGTTAGAAAAGGAGGTTTACTGTAATGAAAGTACTGCGTTTCAGTAGCGGCATAGTGACATAATAAATAGCACACAACAGAATTAAGTCGAGATTATGAAAAAAGTTGTAATATTTTGAGAAATTAATTGGTTGGATTTGGAGAGAGCTGTAATTAGGAGGGCAGCCAATGATTATTTTCAGCATCAATTAATCTGCCAAAGTTCTTCTCGATTCATTGATTAATTCATCTTTAAAATGTCTGAAAATTGTGAAAAATGTCCAGAAGGTGACGTCTTCAAAATCGCTTGTTTCGTCGGACGAATACTGTAGAAGACAAAGAAAATGTTAACAGAAATTTCTGCCATATTTGCTTGAAAACCGGATTTAAATTATTACTGAATTATTAGATTTGTTGTTAATTAATTTTCTGCCAGTCGACTGATTGATTAACAACTAATGATCATTAAGAATCTGAGTCACTGCAGTAATAATCTCAGTCCTCATAATGAGGAATTGATGCCAGGTGTGAACTATATGGCCAAAACTATGTGGACACACCTGTCAAACCTCCCCGTGCACAGCAGCTCCACGAGGAAATGCTTCTCCCAACACCTTTGGGATGAACCGGAGAATCCAGCCAACAAAATTCCTCCACAAAGCCAACCTTTTTACAACTTACCACCACAGATTGTAAATAAACGTGGACGACATGACAGCTCCCCCAACAGTGAAGCCAAAACATCTGGATCGCCCTCTGGTGGCTGGCTGCAGTACAGCTCATAAACCCCGCCCCCTCCATGTTAGCAGACGGGACAAACTAAAAAATCAATCAAATATATTTTTCCCACAGATGGTTTCTGCCAGTTTAGGAAGTTCTTATCACACTGATGTTTGTTCACGTGCTCATTTTTCTGATGAGTTTGGTTCTAATTAGTTATTTGATGCTATAAAAAGGGGGTTTCACGTCTTGACTGACAGCAAAACCACGAACTACATGAAGAAACAATGTAAAATCCACCTCTCGGTTCCTGCAGGTGGGCTTTCTTTGCTCTTGCTGTTTAGAAGATAACTTTTTAGAGCAAATCAGCTTTTATTTAGAAGAGGATATGATACTTATTAAACCCACAAATGACTTAAATTTAAAAACTCCGTACAGGAGGAACTGTAGTGAAACCAGACTGTTTCCATGTTTGTTTTTTTAATGAAAATCTGTTAATTGAATATTTACTCATTTCATGCTTAAAAGGTTCAATAACCCTACCCTCCACACTATCTCTGTTTCCATGGTGACGATCAATAAGACCTGCTGACAACCAGAAGAAAACAACTCAACTTGTGGTTTGTTAACAATCTTGTGGGCCGAGCTACGATAAGAGAAATAGTTTTTAATCCCTTGAAATGATTATTTTTGTAAAATAACCTTGTAACTGTTCTGTCTAAAGACTAAAACATCTGTGCAGGTTTCAGCTCGTCTTCATGTTAAGGGGTCATGAATAAGCCATGTATGTACGATGTAACGGACATATCAATATTGGCTAAAATACAACAGTAGACACAGTATACAGTACAAGTATTGCACCTTGCGTATGGTAAATAATCATGCACTCATTATATACTTGCAACATCCCTCTGTTCCTTTAAAAAAACAGGGTAAAATCAGTTGCAAAATGAGTGGACTCTGGTGCTGGTCCAGTACTTGAGACATCACGGGTCCAAGTCCGATGTCTTTCTATCTCCTTTCTATTTTCTGTCTCTTCTTCACTCTCATTTGTTTTGCCTGTGCATCCCTCTTTCATCACCTCTCTTTCTGTTATTTCTTTTATCTCTTTCTTCTCTAACTTCCTGTATGATCACAGCCGTCAACCGCTCTTCCTCTTTTCTGCGTCCCCCCTTTTTTTCATTTCTTCTCTCTCTATCCAATATAAACGCTCCCTGTGTCATTAGCAGATGAATTAAAGTATTTCAGTAGTGAGTCTACAGTGAATTGTTTTCCATCGCGGTGCTGAATTACCACAGAAACTAATGAAACAACTTCACAGGGAGCCACTGAAGTCGACAGCGCTGCGTCTGTTGTACTTCACTTCCCAATCCAATTCATTCAGTCATTCTGCCTTTATGGTTCGTAAGGGAAATTTGGTTTGCAGACCGGCTTTAAATCACCCACTGAAAACACACAGCAGCTAATCGCACAACATACAGAACATCATATAGGTAAACGACGGTGGATAAGAGCAGACAGGGAGCGTGGAGCAATAAAAAGTCAAAATAGAAAGTAGTTACAGAGACACGAGAGGCTGCATCGTTTCATGTGCAAATGAAGCAGAGTAATTGCTGTGGGGATAAACGAGTCCCTGCTTCTTTTACTAAACAACCTGCGGCTTTTCAGTCTTCAGAGGAAGATTAACTGTCATTTTGTTCGGGAGTTTTTCCTCGACCGAATCACGGGTGTAAAGATAGAGGTTTGTGATTTTGGGCTGTTTAAATATAAGTGACCTCTGACCTCTCTTTCCTCAAAGGCAGTGATGTAGGATGTAGACACATGGACACTCTGATGACGTTAAAGTAGTTAACGGAGCTGAAGGGAAGCCGGAAATCCAGCCGTAAGAAAACCTTGTTTAAAATCCAACGACAAAAAAACCCAGCCTTGCAACATAACCTTACTCAACAGTGTGTGGTGGGGTTCATTCATGTTGTCGAGACAGGGATGGGAAAATCTTTAAGCAGATCTAATACTGCTGTTTATCTAATGTTTCTGTTTTTAGTGGCCTCTTGACGAACAATATGCGAATCAGAAACAGGTTTATTGCCAAGTAGGTTTTCACATACAAGGAATTTGCCTTGGTATTTTGGTGCATACCAGTCATAATAAACAAAGTAAGAGAAAAGAAAACAAGTAAAATAGAAATTTACTATTAAAATATGTAAAATATACGTTTTAAAATGAAGAGGATGGAGTGTGCAAATGTTCACAGCATGAAGAAAAAAGAACATGTGCAATGTGCAACTAGAGATTTGCGTTAATATAACACGTGGAGCCGCAAATCAATGCTGCATTCAGTGTCGGCAGAATGGAAAGAACAGGAAAACCTCACGTTATTCCCACTTGGGAGCGTTCACGAGCTTTGTAGTCACATGTAGCCTAAATTAGCTACTTTTGCGGTGTTAGCTATTCGGAGCAGTAACTAACTATACACAGCTATACTCACCTCGGTTTGCAACACCTAGAGTGAATTTGCATCTATTTGCACCCACTTTTTACTTTCCATTCAATTTGCACGCAACTGCGCTACGTTTACAATTTGCTTCCTGTTCTGTGTGAACACACCTTTATACAGCGGAGATTACAGCTGAAAAGATGACAATAGAAGAGATCATGATTGGATATTACAGATATGGAAGAAACCAAGTAACAATGGCGTAAGTGCACACTGCTTTGTTTAATTTTCACGGGAACTGTAGTTGTTTGTATGTCAACAACCAGTCGTTGGTTAACTTTGTTAAAATCACAAAGGTTTCAACTTCTAATATCAACTGCTGTAGTAAATGCTCATTTATCTTAATATGAATATGGATTGTAAACTCCAGGAACACGTTTCACTTTTAGCTACGTTAGCTAGCAATGTTGTGCTAGCTGTTTGTATCCAGCACAACAAAGCTAGCTCTTTGTAGCTAGCATAATAAAACCACAAACAGCTAGAATAACACTGGATATTTTGTATCAATGTTAGGATAAAAACTTTTTTCACAACCAAATATGATATATGATATACATAAAGACATAACGACAGACATTCGACACATTAAATTGGATGTTTATGGTTGATTACATATTCTCATTGCGTTTTCCTGGCCTGCCGTCTTGTTGTGTAATCCTTCCTGTTTACACTTTGTTTCACCCTCCATGTTGTTCTTCGGCGTCGTTCTCCTTCCTAATGCAACGTGTCGCTTTGATGACCATAAAACAATCAGAGGGTTCAAACTCGTGAGCATTTTTACTGTATCAGTTGAATTTCATGACAGTAAACAGTGTGTAAAGAGGACAGAGAGACGAGTAGAACAACATGGCGAGAAAACAGCAGCAAGCAGGCCTGAACACCAACAGCAGGTTTATCAGCAACACACAAATGGTGCCTCACAGCGTTGAACAAACCCCTAAAAAGTCCCCCACGGTGTGATTATCTTCTCATCAAATTTTATTTCTATGGTGACTGCTAATAACGCTAGCAGGTTAGCCTTCCTGACCGTGTCCCAGTAGGACCGTATCCTGCTGCTGTTCATCTGACAGCTGGAGAGAAAAAGACGTGGAAAATCAGTTTATACAGCCCCACTGTGAAACACTGCTGATGGCTTAACACACACACACACACACACACACACACACACACATCGACACGTGAAAATAAATACACAGATACACAATGTGGAAGCCTGTGGTGTGCAGTCTAAAGGGAACCCATAACCTTGGATGAGGGGAATAGAAAGTGTACGTGTGTGCGAAAAAGTGTGTGTGTGTGTGTGTGTGTGTGTGTGTGTGTGTGTGGTAATGAGAGAGTGGGTGGGTGTAGAAAAGGAAGTGGCAGAGAAGAAGGTAGAAGTGAAGACAAAACGACAAAAGCAACAGATGAGAGAAAAGGAAGAAGAGACGAGCGACGAGGACTAAAGAGAAGAAACGAGGAGGAAGACGAAGAAGGAAAAGACGAGAGGAAAGACGAACACGAAAAGGTGAGAGAGCCGGGAGGCGAAAACTTGACTTGACACCTGAAAGACAGGTGATGGAAAGGCAGATAAAGAGATGTAGTGTGAGTTGTTTGCTGGACGTGTTTGTGAGGTAAATCATTTAGGAATTGAGGAGTACTTTTTGTTTTGTGTCCCCACTGTACCAGTGTGACAATGATATTGTTTTATGATAATAACCAGAGATGGAAGAAGTATTTAGATTCTTTCCCAAGCAGGTCACACTTTATACTACAGTACTGCTACTACTAAGTACTGAAGTACATACAAGGTGTCAATAAAATACTTCCTGGGTACCTCTACTGAGACAAATATGTACGTATGTAAGGGAAGAAGGGGGTAACAACTTTGTGTTTAGGGAAATAAATTACATTGTAAGTATTTTTTTAATAGTAATATTATGACTGTGTAAAAGTGCAGGAAAGATGGGGAGATGGCGTAACAGTGTCGATAGTTCAATAAAATTAATTATGGTATTATTTATTGTAAAAATTATGACATATTTACAAAAATACTTTGGCAAAATGGAATGTAAAACACTTTTTTTTAAATAGGGAGAACAGATTCTTTACTGTGGCGAGCTATTCATAATTAATGACGTGTCATTAATGATGTGATGTTTTTTAAGCATGCATGAGTGACTCCAGCTGATGACATGGGTATTACTTTGCACACTACGATCAAAACAAAGCAATGAAAACGTGTAAGAAAACTTTCTTATTATAGTATAGGTCTGTAATGTGTATGCAGGCTGTAATATTATAAAACATTTAATTGCAACTAAAAGAACTCGTCATGCAGCAGAATCAACCCTGTCAGTGTTATGTTGTTATATATTATATTTTCAGATAATTATTACTGATGCATAAACATGTTAAGCAGCGTTTTAATGATCTAGATGAATACCGTTAATATATTTGGAGTAATCACTGAGTGTTTAATGCTTTTCACATGACATAAAATGCTTCACTGTTGAATTAAAATAATATTTCATTACTAAATAGCCACATCAATGTGAAAGTTTTTATTCATGGTAAAGTTTTTGATGCGGGCAGCTAGGTCACGATAATGAAGCGGTGAGAACGGCACTGAGGATGATAATGAGTTTGTAAATTTTTACCTGATTTGATGAAGATGTGAATGGGTTGAATAAAAAAAGCTTTACTTTGACGAACATCTTTATCATGCAGTACAATCTGCATATAAAGTGGGCAGAGCTTCTGGTTTCGGAAGAATTTCCGTCTCTGTAGCCTAAACTGACCTTTTGCTAAGCCCCACCCCCCTTAGTTACTGTTGCTACGCCTGTCAGTCTTTGCATCCTCGAACAGGACGTTAACGACGATAACAGCGGCAGATTTTTATCAGCTGTAGCGAACTAGCTAACTAACATTAACTCCTTGAGTTGGTTGAAATATGAATGTTTCCAAATGACTCATATGAAAAGGAGAATCCTCTAAAGGGTCGTAAATATGACTACATACACGATATCATGCTCACGCAGCACTGTGATGATGCAAAGAAGATAAAGGCTAAAGCTAACAGGTCACACACAAAGTCATCATCCTCAGCAGCTGATGAATCATGTAGAAGCAGCATTGTTCTTGTGTTGCAGGGTAGAGCTAGTTAACCCTAATATCATAGAGCAGTATTATTATATTTATATATCAGACAGGTTCAGGGTTTAAAGTAAAAATATAATTATTCTCTCCATATAGGCTACAATACTCAGTAAAGACAGTAAAAAGCAAGTATTAAGTTGATTCTTTCCAGCGCACTCTCATTCAGATGTTTAGCCCACTGTTGAAATAGATAATAACCAACTCTCACGCATTGAGACTCACGCAATTGACACTTTTCAAATGCTCTCACGCCACACCTCCATTTTCTCACGCAGTAAAAAACAAACGTGTAACTGATAACGTTGCGGCGTGAATCGACTCCGCCCAGCCGATGCGACACAGTCGCAGACAGTTTGTGACAGAGTGGTAACGTAGAAAAAGGTTTCAGTCGTGGTCATCTGGACGCTGTTTTCAGAATCAAGACATTTCGGCTCCCCATCCGGAAGTCATTCTCAATTGTGAAGAAATGGTCTGAGAATTTAAGCTACTCTGTGTTGTTTAAGCCCCGCCCTCAGGGAGGAGTCTTCCTGAGTTTCTGCTGTTTTACCCTGCCTAGTTTTACCTGAAACAGTTACCTGAAACAGCCTAGTTTCAGGTGAAACTAGGCAGGGTAAAACAGCAGACACTCAGGTAGACTCCTCCCTGAGGGCGGGGCTTAAACAACACAGAGTAGCTTACATTTCTGAGTTCTCAGACCATTTTCACAATTGAGAATGACTTCCGGACGACTGCGACTGAAACCTTTTCTACGATGGACCACTGCTGGACGAATGAGGGACTACACCGTCTAACAGAGTGGTAACGTTACGGTAACGGTTTTGCGATTTTAAAAAAATGAAGCGTCGCCAACAAGAGCAAGTTTGATGAATTGATCTGTCATCGATTAATTGATGTCTTTTAAAAGTTATGTATGGACACATAAAGGCAAGAAGGAGTATGTCCCAATATTAGCCTTTAAATTTAAGGTAATGACATGGTGGCTATACAATGTTATTTTTTAAAAAGGGAGAACAAAAGGCATGTATTTTGAGTTACAGTGAGAAGGTATAATCATAACGTACTCCTTATAATAAAGAGAACTGGACTTGAACATAAATAACGTGCCACAGATCTACCAGTCCTGTTCTTCAAAGTATAACTTATATCCCTAATTGAAGCCCACAGCATGATGTTCAGCAGGGTTCTGGGTTAAACACGCAGAGAGTAAGAAGCTTTTTCTGATGCATATTTACCACTTTTCTGGCAGAATGATGAATGAAAAATGAGCATGATAGCCATCTTAACCATAATATGTTGCTTTTAAGCAGCTGAGAATATGATAAAAGCATGTAGAGATGCAGGAACTGGAGGGAGGACGCCCAGACCCCCCCGCTTCATTGTGTCCCCCCACTTTTCAAACCTGTGTTACGCCCCTGAGGTGAGTACTACAAATTTAAAAATCAAATCACCAATAGCAACCGTTAACAACATATGTGAACAAAATTCAATCGTATCCGCTCATATATTTACCGCTCCAGAGTCCCATTTTTCAACGCACCTTTCCCCCCTGTCCTCCCGACATTTCGGCAACAAAATGACTCCAGAAATTCACTAGAATGCAGGAAAATTAACTCTGATATTAACAGTTTTCTGGAGGATGATATCCAGATACCCTGGTTAGGTTTGGTCTCCTTATTTAGGCTCTGATGTCTGGAGGTTAGCAAGTAAGCTGACCAAGCATAACGTTACTTATTCATCATTGACCGTGAATATTGACTTGGCTTTTCATCTAAGCATGCTTTAAAATTGTGAATTTGGCTGCCAAACGTTTTCAACAAACTTCCTGGGGGTTGAGGAGTGATGACCCCGACCCCTGCGGTGGGTAATGTCACAGAAGCCGACTCATAAAAGGCACCGACTTCACCGATACTGAATCTCACTCCGAACTAAACGGAAA
The DNA here is from genome assembly GCF_020085105.1 of Siniperca chuatsi. Classification (NCBI taxonomy): domain Eukaryota; kingdom Metazoa; phylum Chordata; class Actinopteri; order Centrarchiformes; family Sinipercidae; genus Siniperca; species Siniperca chuatsi. The sequence goes on along the minus strand of NC_058051.1, from coordinate 29,730,283 downwards.
ACTTGGCCTCCCTGATAATAACCTGTACAAACAACACAAACGTTAGATTTCTGCTTTATTGCTCGTATTTTCATACAATTTGTCACTTTTACACGAGAAAAGACTGGATGAAGTGAAATGTTATATTATCTCAGCTTAAAAGTTTGGTTTAGGTTGCCGAAGTGTAAACTTCTCCAAATCCAATAAAGGACAAGACAGAGCTGGTAACGTTAGCCTAAAGTCTGACATAATACCAACTGGGACTCGTGTTGACGTACACCAGTTTCCACACAGCGGATGTGCAGGTCCCAAACGGGGCTTTTTCTAATGTAACCTGTATCACCACAAAAAAATATAGTGACCTTATGATATGTTAACACATTGCTTTGCTAATATGCTACCTCTAGCAGTATGCTAACGTAAGCAGCTTACGTAGTCAAACGCTCACTTTAATTAATTCCTTACAGTTTTGCTTGTTGTGTTTTTGGCTATGGAAACTTTTATCTCTGTATACAAACACTGACGTACCTGCTGTCACTGCTAGCTAAGCTGTGATTGGACCTTTGCTGTTTTGGGGGAGGGGTTTAGCAGCCAGCTCCTTGCTGCCAGGACTTCAGACTGTTCATCTTGTTAAACAGAGTCTTAACTTTGGGGGTTCAAAGTTCGGAGGGACTACATTTTCCGTTGTGGACTGATGAGTGAAAAACATTGTGTAGGTGTGAGGTTGAGTCGTGTTTCCTCTGCAGTAAATAAGCAGAACTGTCAGGTGGTGCAGAGTCACATTAATGTTTGTTATTGTGTTATGTTATATGAATGTGTGTTTTTGTTCTGCTGGTGTTACTGGTGTGTTGTATGGTTTGACATGAATGATTCATGAGCAGCTGTTGTTGGTGTGTTAATAATCAACGCCCGGAGCATATCTCTTCCTCTCTTTCATTATCTCTCTATCTATCTTTTCATTCGTTCTCTGACTCATTTTCTCTCTCGCTCTCTCTCCCCCCTCAGGTCTCTCTCCCTCTCTCGCTCTCTCTACCTGAACACTTTGAATCAGGGTAATAGAGGCCAGAAAAACAGGACATGTCTATTCCTGCTGCTTCTACTCTCACCTTCACCTCGTATTCCGACTTTCTCTCCTTCACTATCACTTTCTCTCTCACTCCCTTTTTCCCTCTTGTTTCTTCTTGTCCCTGGTTTGTCATCGATTTCATGTGAGGAAGGCGAGAAAGAGACAGAAAGAAACAGAGATCTCCAGAGATCCTTTTCTTTCACTGCTAGTTAGTTTGTTATTTAAGTGGGTTAGTTGTTCAGTCAGTCAGTCAGGTAGTTAGTTAGTTAGTTAGTTAGTTAGTTAGTCTGATGTGTGAGCAGCTCTGGTTGTTGTTGTTACAGGTTACTTAGTGCAAGTTAGCAGGAGCTCCAGTATCAGAGGAGGATTCACACCTTACTGACCTGAATTACACAAAAACAGAACATCATGGCTGTCAAATAACTGGTAAGCCTGATCAGTACCTTTTACTATTAACACTTATTGACAGAGATACAGCTGATCTCTTGAACGCCTCCTGTTACTGGTCTATTTTGTGCTCCTGTGTGTGCTTGAATGAGCCCAAAGTCATTCTTTTCAGTTTTTAATATTGTAATCCAGAGCAACAAGCAAAACTAATGTATTTATAATTACTGAAATTGTTATTTAAATGTATTCAGACGCTGTTCCTAAATGGCAGTAAAGGTCTACAGAGGCTGCAATGTTTGTTACAGCCACAATATTAAAGTGTTGTCCTTCGTTTTTCTTGACAAGCGTTCATCCGATCGACTTGGCGGGTGTACTGCTGAGGAGGAAGTGTCATGTCGAGTGGGAAGTTGTCTGGAAGAGCGGTTCTCGAGAAGCCAAGCAATTGGCCCATTCCCAACAGGCACTGCACTAGTCCTCTAAAATGATCGTACATTTGAATCGACACGTCTCTAAAACAGTTTCAACACAAACTGAACATTGTGACTTTCATGAAGAGAGGCTTTATTACACGGCTGTTGTGTTAGACTGCATTCGTTTTAGCTAGGTGCACCTAACTAACTGGTAACTGAGTGTATATTTACTTGCACTTGAACTCTTGGGCAGTGACGAACTCCCAACGCGAAGGGAGCAATCCACAGTTTTTCCAGCAGAGGACCACGACCTCTGAGTTGTAGGTGCCGAGTCGCCTCCCTGCTGCTTCACACTCGAACACACCGGTCGATGCAGCCCGCCTAATGCCACTCGAGATTCTGTCTGAAAACCGCAAACAGTGACAAGGCACAAGCCTGGCGGCGGGTACGACACTCTCGCTACGGTTATACAAGGACTGAATGGCTCTTAGTAACGGCCCCGGTACCCCAACAAGATACTCCGGGGGATACAGTCATAAGTCTTCTCTGGACGTTTCCAAGATCCTTGATAAGGTAAAGAGCCGTCGACTGCTCCGAGATCAGGATAGACTCTTCACTTTTGTCACTCGTCCACTTAACAATCTCCGTCTGATACACCACGCTGCCTCTGTTTGTCTTTATTTATACATGTTTTTTAGTGTTTATGGTTTATGTGGTGAGATCTGTACACATAAAAACATGAAGCTTCACTTTACCTTCAGACTAACTCGTGTGGCAGCAACAAATATTACATTTACTCTCTGAGACCAAAGTTTATCTTCCAAAAGTTGTTTTCTATCATCTTTTTCAAACTCTACAGAGCCAAAGAGCTGCCGAGGTCACACTGTTTTCCCCGGGATGATGACCATGGATGCTGACTGAAAGGTCCCACCCCTAGCAGCTTTTCACATCTCTGAAAATGTTGGAGCAAATCTTCCAATAGACATTATTTTGAGTAACCGACCACATATTTGACAAGTTAACAGTTAATTTGACAGCTAAAAGAATAGAAACTAAAGGTGGTGTCACAGTGGCAGCTGCAAAAATGATAACAGTTCTGAGTCTGGCTCATATCCTCTGCCATCACTGCTGGTTGATGTGCAATGCATGCTGGGATACTTATCATCCACCAAGTTCTCACACAAGGCAGCTTTGGGCAATATTTGGACCGTTCTTGTCTAAATGTGGACTCAGGATGTGACTGATGACACGTGAAAACAAGAACAGACAAGAACACAGGCTGAGAGAGGCCTTGCATCTCTGTCTCATATCAGCGTTAACAGTCACTTCAGACATACGCAGATAAAACAGCTTCTTCTGCTCATTGTGCGTAAATAACAATTAAAAAAACAAAATAACAACATCATAAAATATGTCACTTTGTCATGTTGAGGACAGTCTTGACTCCCGTGTGTGTGTGTGTGTGTGTGTGTGTGTTGAGTCAGTGTGGGTGTGCTGACTTCCTGCTGTGAGGAAACTCTCTTCCGACGGAGACACACTGAAACGTTTCAGATCCTAAATGATGTGGAAACACACACACACACACATAAAGTTGACTTGTTTTTATCTCTTCGGGGTTCAGGCAGGTTGAGCTTTCAGAACAACATGCATCCTGTTTGTCTGTGATGTTACTGATGACAGATCTGTGGAGTCTGACAGGAGCTTTGTCTCATCACCGCATCAATAATTTCTCGTCATGTCGAGCTTCCTTAATTGAGGCGACAACAACAAACTGATTCGGCTGCGAGAGCCGTCAGAAGTCACACGTGGAGTCTCAGCCTAACGCCTCTTTTTGTAAGGAACATGACAAAACAAAACCATCAAGCGAGTGCAGAACAGAGTTAAAATAAAATCTAAAAAGCAAGACTAGAGAGACTTGAGAAAGGACAGAATGGTGAGTACAATCAATGTTCAATGTTTTTATTACATTTTTTTTTTAGTACCTCAAATTTGTACCGAAGTACGGTACTTGAGTAAATGTACTTAGTTACATTCCACGTCTGGTAAATGTGCTGCAGAAGAAGTTAAAAAGCTCCTTAGAGCTGCAGAGATGGTTGTTGGTTCAGCACTGTGAGCGACTTTCATACTACACATAGTCATTTGATGAAATGTTGATATAGAAGATATTGATCGGTGGAGCTTTAATATCGTCTCAAACACAATTCTCAAGATCACCACAGAGACTCGAATCAGCTACTTAGAGGTGAAACTGCTGTGAGCTTTGTCCGAAATCTCACCCTCATTCGCTGTTAAAATATCCTCTGTGTAACGTATGGACAGTTACTCTACTCTCTGTTTACTCTATAGTGAGCAGTGTGCTTTGTGTTTGGTGTTACTTAGCAATGCTAGCATGCTAACGGGAAATTAAACAGCGTAATATGTGCACGTGGAGTCTGATGTCAATAAAACTGCAACTTTAAAATTCCAGTTAAACTTTTTACAGATTTTATTCTTTGCTTTCTGAGATCCTGAAGTTGTCTCACCACCATCTGCAATTTATTTTTCAGTTTTTTGCAGCAGTGTACACCATCTCCAACTCCTTCGTGCATTGCATTGTGGGACAAAAGTGTCCATCAACAGCACACTTTAAAAAAACAGGGTGTTTTTTTTAGTATGCAAACTTGTTGTTGTTTTGAGTGTACTTGTGTTGAAACTTGGTTACAGTTAGTGTGCTGTGTGGAATCGGGACGCTCGAATAAGATGACCAAAAGCAAACTGCAGCTCAACAAGCTTCAGTGTTGATATCGACACTCAGCGACGCTTCAGCTCTGTTCGTTCAGGAGAAACGGCAACTTTAAAAAAAAAACGCTTTTCCAGCGGGTCGCGGTGTCGAATTAGCCCGCTCACCGATTCTTATAAATATACTGATATTAATAATCCTTTTCTCTCTCCTACAGCATGGTGTGGTGATGCACAGCTAAGACCGACTCAAACACACACACACACACACACACACACACGCCGTGAGTATGTCGGCAGTGGGCTCAGCCTCCCCTCCTGCTGAGGACCCGATCACGCCCCCACCCATGACCACACCTCCTCGCAAAGCCTCGGTCCGCCTGCAGGAGAGGTATGATATTATATATTATATATATTCCAAATATGATATTATCTTAATTGTCCTCTCTTTCCAAAAATGTCCCCACTTTCTTAAAATGGCGTCACACTAACAAGCGTCACGCTGTTTCTTGATTGTGCTCTTTTTTGTAGGCGGGGCTCCAACCTGTCTCTGCTATTGGACGTGAGCAGCCTGGGGGTGGAGCCTGTTTGTTCCGTCTCCACCCCAAAGGAGGTGTGGCTTCAGCTGCTTCACACCTCCTCCCGAACCCTCACGCACACAACGCTGCAGCAGGCTGCCATGGACACAAACACGCTGAACGTCGAGTACCAGGTAACTCGCTGTCTGCTGGGTTTATCGCACAAAACAACTTCAAACTATTGAACGTTTATAAAAAATTGTTGTCGTTGTTTCTTTGTTTAATTGGCAAACATGCGACCATCTAAACACACTTACTTCCTGTGTGTCAAGCGTGTGGACATTCACGGTAACTTCTACACTGACTAACGTCCAGCCCGTCCCTGTCTCCTTCACAGAAGATCCCCCCGAACTTTGTGAGCGCTGCGGAGCTCGATGTTCCAGGACACATGATGAAAGACAGATACAAAACCATCCTGCCCAGTCAGTAACTCAGCTGTCCTTCTGTGCTCAGTAGAAACACAGCAGACACTGTTTTCACTCTTGTTTATCATTGTGGTCTTTTGTTTACTGTTTAGACCCTGAGAGCCGGGTGATCCTGAGGAGCCCAGAGGAAGAGGCGGGGCCAGACCGCTACATCAACGCCAACTACATCAGGGTCAGAGTCTAACATTGTTTCATATTGAGTCAAATCACCCTGCAGCTTTCTAAATCCTGAAAGCCTGCAGAGGTGTTTCAGGCGATGGAACACCCCCATCCGTCTGGCGGCCATTTTGGAGGTCTGTGTGGTTTCTGTTCGTCTCAGTACAAATGAGTATCTAGTGATGACAGGCCTGGCCTTTTCTCCACTTAATGTTAAAACAGCAGATTTTCAATGGAAGTTCTGCATTGTTTTGTTTTTTTTTAGTAAACAAATCACATATAATCTACACAAAACAGAATTCTGCTGCAAATTTGTGACAGTTAAAGTTAATTCAAACAAGATGGCTGCGTCCTCAACAATGCTGACAAAAAGAGAGAAAGGCAGCGTTACTCTGTGCAGTTCTACTATGAACGGAAAGCAAGAAGAAGAAAAGAGCCGCAGAGGGCTGGAGGATGCAGACAACACGATCTGTCTGTTCTCTGTGAAGTTCAGCTTTATATCACAGAAGTCTCGAGACTGCACTTTTATCCACGACGGTAAAACAAGCTCACTACAGTTTATAAGAGATCTTCTGACAGCAGCCATGTTGGGAAATCTGACCTCAGAACTGCTCAAACTGCCGACAGCCGACCAGCATTTCTGACCTGCCTCCCTGCGGTGAATATCCAGAAGGGAAGCGGACCAAGCGCAGATGCCCAGTGGAAAGGAAGTGACGCTTGGACACTTCGCCGCACACCAAAGGAGATGGGATGGATGAGAGAAGACACGAAATTCAGTGCAAAGCTGTGGAACTAAACTACATGCTGCATGCAAGTGATAATAAAAATGCTTCTGTGCAAATCTAAAGGATTTAATACAAAAAATACACTGCAGAAAAACCTCTCTGAAAAGCGGCTGCTGGTCACGAGATCGTTGGTTCGATAACTCGAGTTTCATCGTCTCTTCTTTTAGTGTGAACTGTATTATTTTTATTGTTTAGTCCCTGATTAAATTAGTTCAGTGACACTGAAGAAAACATGTTTCCTTCAGTGTTTTCTTAAAAAGCAAACAAGCTGATAGAGTGTGACAGCGCTGTCGCTCAGCGTGGGCGACTTACCGCTTGTGTGTGTGTGTGTGTGTGCGCGCGTGTGTGTGTGTGTGTGTGTGTGTGTGTGCGTGTCGGACAACTAAACAAACAGAAACTCAGATATGAGCCGTCGGTTTGTCAGCGTGGGAGTCTGACAACCAGGAAAACCACAGGAAGTGAGGGAGGAAGTGACATGTCCCTGACTCACTCCCCCCCCGGCCCACGCATCCCTCACACTCTGCAGCCTCAGCTCTGTCTGTTAGTGTGTGTGTGTGTGTGTGTGTGTGTGTGTGTGTGTGTGTGTGTGTGTTCGTTAATCTTCTCTCACCTGCTGCTGCTCCTCCTGATGCGTAACAGCGTATTCAATCTGTTTAATACAACAATAAGCTACAAACATGTATAAAGAAATGCAAGTAAATAAATCCGACTTGCTGATTGGACGCTTGGCGGCCGTTATTGATGAACTGAACGGTCTCGATCATTCACTTCCTGTCTCATGAGGTCAGGGATGTAGGGGGTTTTCAGAAGTGGAGGGGACATGATGAAATCTCATCATGATGAGATGAGTTATCCTGCCGTCTGTAAACGTTATTCATGCAGCAGCTTAGTCAAAAATAAATAAACGAGATAAAAGAAATGTAGCATGCAAAGATTTCAAAAGCAAGTGATGGTTTAGTCACCAAAAACCAGTTATTGTCTCTAAACCTGGGACTGATTTTCAGTTCTAGCATCAAGGGCAGTGAAACGTTAGTTGTAACTCAGTCATGCTAAACACACGTAGAACATATATACAGTTATTATAGTAGAATAGAATAAAATCAAACAATACATACAGCTACTGATACACATACACACCCAGAAAGGACAGTATGTGCAGTGTCAGTGTAAAGTAATGTCTTGTATTTACGGTGCAGTGCGGAGGACGTCTTTTTATGACAATTTGAACAAGACACACTGTCGTCTAGTAAGTCCAAACACAAATTTGAAGAGTGACCGCAGGTGCACTGCAGTACACGGTGACATCGCTGTCGGGTGGGGTTACAGGTGCGTCACAAACAGGCCGACACTGAAGCGCTGCAGTCAGGTTAACCAGAAACCTGCAGCTGAGCGAGCAGCGAGCGTCTGCAGAGCTCCACCTGGGAGGCAGGTAGTTTGCCTGGATGGAAGTTGGGCGTTATCATCATAATTATGGCCTTCATTTGCTTCCATGTTCTCTCTGTGGATTTTCTTATTTCGTGTGCATTATTATTCACTTGTTCTCATGTCCTTTTACCTGATAGTCAGCGTGTCCGTCACCTGTAAGGCAGTTTGAGCGGCGGTAACCTGCGAAAGGTGTTCTGACCTCCTCTCTCTCTGTGCTACAGGGTTACAAAGGAGCGCCCAGGGCCTACATCGCCACCCAGGGGCCCATGCTGCACACTGTGGCGGACTTCTGGGACATGGTGTGGCAGGAGAGGAGCAGCATCATCGTCATGGTTACCAGACTCAAGGAGAACAACGAGGTGAGGAGACGCGAGTCCTCCTCTCCCCCCTTCCTCCCGTCTCTTCCCTTTTCTCGTCCTGAAAGCGTCTGCGGTGTCTGTTCCAGAAATGTGAGCTGTACTGGCCACAGCCGGGGGAGCAGAGGAGGAGGAGGAGGGTGAAGGAGGAGGAGGACGAGGAGGAGGAGGACGGCGACGAAGAGGAGAAAGGGGAGACGGGCCGGTTCGGCAGATTCCTCCTCAGAGTGAGAGACATCCGAGAGAAAGACGGGTTCACCGTCACTGACCTGGAGATCCAGGTAAACGTGTGCTGTGCTTTTTGAGGAACTCGTGCTTCACTACATCTATCTGATGACTGTAGTTACAATAAATGATGATGTATTATTGCAGCTTAAGATAAGACTTTATTGATCCTCGGGGGGGAAATTCACAAGCTACCCAGCAGAGTATAAAGTCAATTTCAATTCAAATCAGCTCCACCTTAACGAGCTGCAACATTAAGGTGATGAACACATTAATGCATCAATAATTATAATCCAATATATATTATTCTGAAATGGGCCGTTCTGCATAATGTGTACGTTTACGTTTGGTACTTTAAGTACAGTCTGATGCAGGACTTTTACTTGTAACCGAGTGTTTCTGCACTCTTTTAGCTTTACTGGGGTCTAAAAACCTAAAAAGGCAAAAAATAAAAATGAATATAATAAGTTATTTTAATGCTTCGGTGATTTTTAACGTCACCATGTGTTCACGAACACATTTCCGCACACGTTCAAACACATCAGAGTAAAACATCTGCCACAGTGCGACGCAGCTTTTTTAGTTCAGAGGAGGAGACGTAGCTCAGAGTTAACGTTGCCTCAGAAAGGTGGCCACGTTCTGGAGGAAATGACAAGCAACGACGCCCCTCGGCTCCAGGAACAGCAGGATTTATGCAGAACTACACTGGCTGCATCACTCCATCCCACCTGAACAGGTGAATAAAGAAAAGCTGCAGCTACCTGTGTATCATTACATTCGACGACTCCAAATACCATTGTTTTTAATCATAAAGATTGCTTACTGGTGATGCAAATGATGAAATACTGATCTTCAGTTATTTTGCGTATACCCCTATATGGTAAATGGCACTAACGTGACAATAAAAAGTATTAATATCTAAAGTATTCGTGACTACATAAGCGTGGCTGGAATTAAATTGCATGTTTTGCTCTGCTGCAGCACACATATCTGCTTTAAAAATCACGCCTGTGGTTTCCTTTGAGATAGAAATCATTTTTTGGTTTCATGATGGCGGACTCTGTTTGTTGCATTAACCGGAATGCTGTTAGTTCTCCGCCTACGTGGCGGGACTTTCCATACAGCCAATCAAATCGTCGCCTTTCAAACCATATTTTCAACCGTATAAAGTCGGAAAGACGGCGGCTGGAAGAGTGGGCGACTGCGCTTCAGCAGTTTGTGTTTGTCCCTTTCCAGTTTTGGTTGTTTTATAACATGGCCGTGTCCCCGAGCGCAGAGCAGCACCGTCTGCACTGAGCTCTGACCTCAAACCCATCCAGATGAACTGGAACCCCCCCGACTGAGAGCCAGACCTGATCGCCCAGCGTCAGTGCTGGACCTCACTGACGCTCTGGTGCCTGAATGGGAGCGAGTCCCTGCAGCTGGTTCAACATCTGGAGCAAAGACTGCAACCAGCAGAGAGGAGGCCGTCAGAGCAGCACGTTAAGGAACGTGGCGTCAGAATCACCCGTTACACTGTTGTATATGTTCAGCTGTCCACATACTTTTGGCCATGTAGTGTTTGAGGATTGTTTTACATCAAAATCTCTGTTTGACAATGAAATGTGACACGTGTGTGTGTGTGTGTGTGTGCGTGCAGCTGTGTGAGGAGCGTCGTCCCGTCAGACACTACTGGTTCACCTCTTGGCCTGACCACCACATCCCACAATGCACCACTCCTCTGCTGAGACTGGTGGAGGAGGTGGAGACGTACAGGAAGTCCCTCCTACCTCCCAGCTCTCAGCCGATCGCAGCCCCCGACCTCGGCCCTGGACCAATCATCGTCCACTGCAGGTTGGTTCCTCATAAAACACAGTTGTTGGTGCTTTCAGTAGCTCCTCCTCAGAAGAGAAGGATTGTGGGAGTTGTGTGAACATTCACAGCTGCACGAGTGTCTCCTGCAACAGACCTGATTTATTTATTTTTTTAATGCTGTAAACTGTGATGTGCCTGTCCCACAACTCCTTCAATGGCCACGATAAGCCCCGTGATTTCTTCTCACTTTGTCTTTGGTCTCGAACCGGAGAGTAACTCGGTGGACACGAGGACAGGAAGGGAGGGAGGGAAGTGACCGAAAGTGCTGAAAAACGTCGGGTAGTTCGGTCTTTACCTGCTGTGAATAAACGTCATGGAGGAGAAAATTATTATTATTATTATTTTAGTTTCCGGTATGTTTGTTTTTTTCGATCTTTCTCTCCGAGACCACTGAAAAAGACCCCCCAAAAAAAGTCACGTAAATTGTTGGAGAAAGTCGTAGGTTGCTTATTTACACAATGTTTGCTAGCGGGCAAGCTACTTGCTAGCTTGTGAGTATTCACGAATGTTGTTTGATTTGCCAAATAATATAAATATTTTTGAGAAAAGGGTCAAAACGTTGTGAGAAAAAACTCATAATGTTAGGTAGTGAGAAAATTCGACTCATAAACTGACACAACATTAGTACAAAAATATTATTAAAAAATTCTCAAAATAATTGTGTTTTTCAAAATTTCAACTTAATTCTCCTATTATGACTTTTTTTTCTCTAAATGATGATTTTACTCCCATAACATTATACGTTCTTTCAGAAAATATTTAACGACTTTGCTCGTGAAATTGTAGATTTTTTCCCGTTTACAGTGGCCCTAAAACTCCATCGTCGAACAGGAGAAAACAATAAAATACTCTAAAGCACAATAAGACGAAAGAGCAGTAATGTAATGTAGGGTTGATTTGTAGTAAAGGACAAAAAACAAAAGTGGTACGAACATTTAAAAAGTTATTTTAAGGCACAGCGTGCTGTACGTTGACAGTGACATGCTGTTTCTAACATGCATCAGTAGATTAGCGTCCGGGTTACTGAACAGTAAAACCAGCTTGTGATGAATCAAACCAAAAAGTGGCGGATGTGTCGAAAGCTACTTCCTGTTTGAGAGAGGTGACGGTCGTATCCGAGAAGCCGACCACAGCGGAGAGGACGGGTGGAAAAGGGTCGAGTGTTCAGGCTGTGGTGTGGATCTGACCCGCAGTGTGTGAAGAAGCAGCTCTGTGCATAAAAATCTGATAAAAACATACAGAAATGTGTTTCTCGAGATACAGCTAGAAAGAGGAAGTAGAGTGCATGACTAGGGTTAGTAGTCATAAAGATAGTCAGTAAGCCAAAACACTCGTTTGACTTAATTAGGAATTTAAATACGATGCCAAAATCAACTAAAATATAATGATTAACTAAAATAAACTTGTCTTAAATTAATATTCTGCTCACTTTTAAGTTTGACAATTTTGGTTGAGATGTTTATACTGATTATACTGTCATATTTTGGCAATTTACACAGTTTAGTAGTTCTTAGAAAAATTCTCCACACCACAGTGGTAAAAGAAGTATTCAGATCCTTTCCTTAAGTAAAAGTACCAATACGTTAATGTAAAAAAAGTAGAAGCCCTGCTTTCAAAATCCTACATGAGTAAAAGTACAGAGGTATTATCAGCTTCATGTAGTTAAACTACTGTTTGTGCAGTAAAATGTCTCCTGCGACTGATACCTGACTCTATCTGACATTATTAGATAATTAATACTGATGCATCAACGTTAGAGCAGCGTTTTACTGTTGTAGCTGCTCGAAGTGGAGCTAGTTTTAACTACTTTATACACTGTTAGCTAGTTTTAACTACTTTATACACTGTTAGCTAGTTTTAACTGCTTTATACACAGTTAGCTAGTTTTAGCTACTTTATATACAGTTAGCTAGTTTTAACTGCTTTATACACTGTTAGCTAGTTTTAGCTACTTTATACACAGTTAGCTAGTTTTAGCTACTTTATACACAGTTAGCTAGTTTTAGCTACTTTATATACAGTTAGCTAGTTTTAACTGCTTTATACACTGTTAGCTAGTTTTAGCTACTTTATACACAGTTAGCTAGTTTTAGCTACTTTATACACAGTTAGCTAGTTTTAGCTACTTTATATACAGTTAGCTAGTTTTAACTGCTTTATATACTGTTAGCTAGTTTTAACTACTTTATATACTGTTAGCTAGTTTTAACTACTTTATACACTGTTATCTAGTTTTAACTGCTTTATACACAGTTAGCTAGTTTTAACTACTTTATATAAAGTTAGCTAGTTTTAACTGCTTTATATACGTTAGCTAGTTTTAACTGCTTTATATACAGTTAGCTAGTTTTAACTGCTTTATATACTGTTAGCTAGTTTTAGCTACTTTATATACAGTTAGCTAGTTTTAACTGCTTTATACACAGTTTGCTAGGTTAGTCCAGTGGTTCCCAACCTAGGGGTCGGGCCCCTCCAAAGGGTCACCAGATAAATCTGAGGGGTCGTGAGATGAGTAATGGGAGAGGAAAGAAGAAAAAACAAAGTTCTGATACACAAATTTATCTTTATTCATTTGACTTTTTTGTTGTTTTTTATTAATTATTGGAGAATTTTACCTCCTTGATCAAAGATGTGAATTAAACAATGTGAGAAGTTCGGGGGGGAAATGTCTCATCACTGCTGACAACTCAGTGGCATCTGGAACATGACAAGGGGCCCAACTACACACTGACTTAGAGGTCACAAGCCAAAAGGGTTGAGAACAGCTGATTTAATCTTTAACTATGCAAGTTTATTGTATGTTTTTTTTTAAATGTCAAATCTTAATTTGTAAAGTAACTATAACTAAAGCTGTCAGACAAATGTGGAGTCAAAAGCACAATATTTCCCTTTGTCCAGGTGAACATCCGACAGCGTGACATCACCTGCTCTTCAGGTTGTTTGGTATCTGTCTGACTGTCACGTCACCTGACCGCTTCCCATTTCAGACGTCGACCGCTTAGCTTTAGCAAGACGTTGCTTCAGATCTTACTTCATGTCTAACCGTTCATTCGTTTGTTTCTTTACTTACATAATTACAGTTTGAAAGCTGAAGTAATATTGTTCTCTTTTTTTTTCTGGCTCCCTAATGCGACTTCTGACTTGACTAAATGTGTTATCTGTCTCATTTCATCTGCTGAGTTCTGACTTGTTGTGAAATTCTTCTTTTTACTCTCTTGAAAATCATTTTTTGATGAACAGTTACAACTCGTCCCGCACTGATACTCCATCGCTCTGCCCTCCTCTCTCCTCTCAGCGCAGGCATCGGGAGGACAGGTTGTTTCATCGTCAGCAGTATCGGCTGTCAGCAGCTCAGAGAAACCGGTCAGGTTGACATCCTGGAGACTGTGTGTCAGCTTCGACTCGACAGGTGGGTGAAAACAACCCCCCTGTCCTCTCTCTCCGTCTGTGGTTTGGTTTATTCCCTCAATGACGCATGTCTAACCTGCAGTCTCCCCCCCCCCTGTCCTGTGCAGGGGTGGTATGATCCAAACCACAGAGCAGTACCAGTTCCTGTACTCCACGCTGGCCCAGTACAGCTCCCAGCTACAACACAACCAGGTACTCAGCCCCACGCAGCCAGCTGTTTCTGCACAGAGCGCATCAAACAACATAAACACAGTTACTGTGAGGAATATATTTAAAGCAAGTGGTAAGGTCAAGTGTTGACCACTGAGCCGATGAAGACTGTGAGTCCACATTTCCCGTCAGCTCTCTCACCACAGGTAGTTCTGAGAAGACAGCATGAACCTCCAAGTAGTTAACATTAACCGGAAACCAGAAAGTAGCACCTTGGTTTAGATGTGAGCACTTGTTTTGGTTTTGGCTGCTCTGAGTAACAGCTGTGCAACAGTTAAACACAGTGTTTCCTCTTCACCAGGAGCAGAACCAGAACCAGGACCCGGCGGACAGAGCCAGCACACAGCTACAGAACCTCCAGCTGGACAACACACAGAATGAGAAGAACTGATACGGTACCTGGAGAACCGGCAGAGTCTACAAGGCCAGGTACACATCTAAAGAAACCCAGGAAACCTCAGAACCAACAGAATGCACAACAAAGATTATTAACAGAACCAGAAAGATGGAAACAAGAGAACTTAAGGAAAGCAGATGGACACCAGCAGCCGAACCCAAAGAACTGATGCACTCACAGATGGAGAATTTGGGGAACCAGCAGTATCAGAAGTGTGCTGAACTGGCCCGGTTCAGTGCATACAGCTAAGAACTGGCACGGCAGAGGCAGGAGAACCCAGAGCGCCGGGTTCATCCTGGACTGAAAATCTCACTAACCTTTCTCAGCTGAACCAAGAGAACCAAGTAGAAAAAACACTTGGAAAACCTATTTCCCAATATTAATATCAGATGAAATCCAATAAAATAAGAAATGATGATTCTTTGATGCAATCAAGGTGGTTTTTCAAACAGATATTGAAGATATTTAAAGATATTTATAACTGTCTGTAATGACAGCACGGCAGAGAGGACTGAGGGGTTTTTAGGCAACTAAAGAATTGGAAAAATTACTTTAGAAGAGAACATTTTGTAGTTTTATGGATATGGACAAACCAAGTTACAGTGATGTCAGTACTTGAGCCGCCACTCTGTCAAATTTTCATGTCAGCACGTCATTTTTTCTGTGCTCACAAAGTAACTTTAACTTTGTTAAAATCACGAAAGATTAAATTCACATTAAATCGGCTGCTGCAGTGGAGCTGATTTGTCTGAGAATATGGAAAGTAAACTCCAGGAACATGCTTTAGAAAGAAATGCTGAATGAGAGATTGTATTTAGCTACAGCAGAGGCTAGACAGGAAGTGATGTCACGAGACAATGGGCCTCGGACATGTAAAAGGCCCCCCCAGCCCTCCAACACCGGAGCAAAACCCCATAGATTGAAAGAGACACGAAATGACAACAAACGAAGCGGCCGTGTCATTTGCAGTCGTCACTCTGTGGTCACATTGCATCTGTTTGCAGTTGTTTGACTTTCCAAAAAAGAAATGTTCACTCACTTCACTCAGAGGCTCGGGCCTACGGGCCTACGGGCCCCCGGCCCCCTGGGGCTGTGCCCAGTAGGCCTGTCCAGTGATCCATCTATCTACAAACAGTCATTTAGGGCAACACGCTCCCCTCAACCTGAACCCAGTGTAGCCCAACCCTCAACCCGAGAGAGCTAACCGTAACCTCTGTAAGCCCTAACCCTAACCACGAATGGCATCGCGACAGGAAACACAATAAGAGGTAGAAATAGAATAATACAAAAACACATTGTTTAAGTTCAGGTCGAAAGCTCCAGAAAAAGCTAAGGAAGTGTTCCCCGAGTTTTGAATATTTTGTCACAAGTATTTTAAAACAAGTTCAAGGATGATTTTTAATCTCCTAACCCAAGGCCGGATTGATCCGCCAGGGGGCAATGGGGCAAAAATTAGCTGTGGGCCGCTACTGAGCCCCCATCTAAAATTTCCCAACCCATTTTTCCCAGAGCCCTGGAAACCAACCAGTGTTCCTATACTGGAATACTACCAAGTTTGCAGTGACTCAGTTGGTTGGTGATACTTAAATTAAGCACCATGTAAGCGTAATGTGAGTTGAAATATTAAAAGCATTAAAACTGGATTTTGACACAAGGCCTTTGAACAAGACAGGGCCTCAAATTCCGGTAAAGATGCCGGAGCCACCGGCTTTATCATTTCAGGTTTCATTGTGTTTTAGCAAATTACCAAACAAATGTGAAAGAAATCAAATTACCACAAATTGCCGTAAAGACAACGTGGGTCTTCCGGTCCCCCCGAGGGCCTGGGGTCCCAGGGCAGTGGCCTACTTTGCCAGCTGGATAATCCAGCCTTGCAAGTACAGAGTCCAGTATGGGTCCAGTTTGCAATATATAATATAATATAATATAATATAAGCCCCAGGACAGGACCAGGCCTTGTAATCAAACAGACTCAGAGCCACCTGCTGGCCAGTATAGGTATAGCATACAGTAACATCAGGATGGGGGCAGCCTGTTCACCTGTCTCCACCTGCTCAGACCAACTCATTGGCACAGGAGCATACTCACAATCCTGAATCCGACATCCTGCCCGTTTCACACGCCGCCGCACGGTGTCGGCGCCCATATTCATTATTTAAAACTGCACCTGGATTTAATGGTAACTGAGTTTAGATTAGACAAAACCTGTACCACTGCAGGTAAGTGCAAAAATATGTTTAAGGCTGCAAATAATGATTGTTTTCATCATTGATTAATCTGCTGCTTATTTTCTCTATTAGTCAATTTGTCTAGAAAATGTCAGAAAATAGCAAGAAACGTCCATCACACTGATCCACAATCCAAACCCCCCCCCAAAAATCAGAAGCAAATCCTCACACTGAAGAAGCTGAAACCAGAGAATGTTTATATCTATTATCATAATAGTTGCTGATTAATTTTAGCTATAATGTTTATAATTTGGGTGAACTGCCCCGGGCTGTTTGAAGAGATTTTGAGCGGGGTGTTGCTTTAAAGCGTGTAGGAGAAACTACGGCCGAAAAACGCTAACGGCCCAATCTAGAGCCGGTGTTTGGTTTGTCCGTTCTGGGCTACTGTAGAAACATGGCGGTTCAACATGGCGGCCTCCGTGGAAGGGGACCCGCTCCCTCTGTAGATATAAACGTCTTATTCTAAAGGTAACGAAAACACAGCGATTCTTATTTTCAGGTGATTATACACTAATGAAAACAGACTTATGAATATTATATTATATTTCTGCCGACAGCTCCTCCTAAATGTTCTGGACCTTTAAAAGGGTAAAGGTCATTTTCAGAGGAGACTGTAAACTGATGGTTCTACAGATGAACTGTGGTTAACTTGTGACTGTGGCCGGATGTCCAGTTAGTTGCACTTCTTGTCTCGTTTTCACTCACATCACATGTTAATGCTGCAGTCTGCGTGTGTGTGTGTGTGTGTGTGTGTGTGTGTGTGTGTGTGTGTGGACGTGTATTACTCATGTTGTGGGGACATAAATCTGTTTACACAGTCACATTGTGGGGACTCGCCTTCATTTTGGGGACTCAATGCAAGTCCCCATAGCGTAAATCATTAATTTTAAGGGGGAAGACTTGGGATAGGGTCAGGGTAAGTCTCCAGGAAATGAATGTAAGTCAATGTAATGTCCTCTCAAGTGATGAAAACATGACGTGTGTGTGTGTGTGTGTCTTAGAAAGGACATGAATCCATGGTTGAGCATATATGTTAAGATTTGTTTCGAAATAATCACAAAGAATAGCTTGAATGCACATAGTAGGATATTACGATATCAGGATTAATAGCAACTAGAACAGATAAGAGGTTTAAAACCTGGGAAAGGGGACCTACGATGTGATGGGAGCTCTTAAGGATCAATATGGCTTAACCAATCAGGACGTTTATAGATACTTGCAACTGAGACATTATTTAGAGCAAACAATAAGAAGGGAGAATCTAGACGGGCTGGAGTCGGGAATTATTAAAATGTTCACCTCGGCATACGAATCAGATTCAGATGAAGTTCGAAATTATATGCGAGAATGGAAAATTTAAAAGGAAACGATTCGTTATATATAAAAGTGGGAGAAAGAGGCAAATATTGTGTTTTCAGTGGCCGAATGGGAAGAGATTAATGAGCAACAGCGGGAAACAACTTGCTCCTCATCTTGGAGACAATATGGATGATAAGATTTTTTTATAACAGCGGCACAGAAAAAATATCAAGGTACAAGGTGGTGGAGATCAAGCGGAGCAAATAAAGCCGATCACTTGTTTGTTGGGGGGTTGCCCCTCCGTCACCCTTCACTGGCAGGAGCTAAACGGGTGGAGAAAATAGTGAGGGGAGAATTTCCACTTACATTTGAGGTATTATACTTGGGAAAAATTAAGATTTGGAGACAAATATATGTTTAGGATGATGTTAAAAAGATATTACCAGAAAATGGCTGAAGACAGAGGTACCTAAGGTCGAGGACTGGGTCGATGTAATATATATATATATATATATATATATATATATATATATATATATGGGTAGAAATGGAAGAATGTATGGATATATCCGGATGTGTACATATATGTGTGTGTTGATGTATATGCAGCATCTTGTAAGCAGTCCTTTTATTGTATTTCATATTTCTCTTTTTATTGTTTCCAGAAAGTCTTTAATGTTTAAAAGAAAAATGTTTAAGAGACGATAAAATGTTTGATGGATATGTGGATTTCTATATCAATAAAAAGAGACTTTAAAAAAAATAAAAGGAATACAACTGGAACAATATGCAGCGCGTGCTTTATCACATAACACTAAAGTCTATCAGAAAAATAAATGTATCCGTCTAATACAAATATATTATAAAACATAATTGTCCCACTCTGTCTCCCAACAGTCTGCTGCAATATCAGTAATTCTTCACGTGTATTATCTTACATTAAGATTGCAGTGGGAATCTCACGATGTCACAGGTGTCTAACCTGCTTACATTACTGACAAACTCATAATTCATAAAGTTTAATGGCTCGTTAAGAACCGGCAAAATGTTTAATTAAAATGATTTTTTTAAACACAATTTAGGTGTTAGGATGAAAAGAGTCAGCATAGAGTCGACACTCCTGACACAGGTATCAGGTACAGGTACAGGCCAAGGCACCAGTGACCCCGGTTTCCGTCCAGGGGGGTCAGTGTGGACATGGTAGAGGATTACAAGTACCTGGGAGTCCACATAGACAATAAACTGGACTGGACCAAGAACACTCAGGCTGTTTACAGGAAGGGCCAGAGCCGCCTCTGTTTCCTGAGGAGGCTGAGGTCCTTCAACATCTGCCGGACGATGCTGAAGATGTTTTATGAGTCTGTGGTGGCCGGTGCTGTCCTGTATGCTGTTGCATGCTGGGACAGCAGGCTGAGGGCAGCAGGCTGAGGGCAGCAGGCTGAGGGTAGCGGACGCCAACAGACTCAACAAACTGATCCGTAAGGCCGGCGACATTGTGGGGGTGGAGCTGGACTCTCTGGCGGTGGTGTCAGAGAGGAGGACGCTGGCCGAACTACATGCCATCTTGGACGGCGTCTCCCACCCGCTCCATGACGTGCTGGTCAAACAAAGGAGCGCCTTCAGCAGAAGACTCATCCCCCCACAATGCACCACAGAGCGCCACAGGAAGTCATTCCTGCCTGTGGCCATCAGACTCTTTAACTCCTCCCTCTAAGTGTCAGTCTGTATGACCCGAAGTCACTAAACTGGACATTGATCATTAACATCTCTGCAGTACTGACATAATTGTGCAATATTCTGTGTATTCAGTTTAATTTATTGATGTTTATTCATACTTCTATTACAGCTGTGCAATATTCTCCGTCTCATTATAATCTTAATAAGCTACACTTAACTTGACAGTTCATGCACTATTACTTTATACTGTATTATTATCATCAACCGGTAAACCCACTTTGTACTTCACACTTATTATATTTTATACTTATACCCACCTGGTACTTAATTTATCTGACCTGTATTATAGTGTATTATATTTTTTTGCTTAGTACTTCTATTCCTGTGTCCTGAGTTCCCCCTCAGGGATCAATAAAGTATTTCTGATTCTGATATCACATGATGAGGTCTTATGTTTATTAAGAGAATAATAACTGTATACAACAGAGGGGCAGTGTTTCCATCACCCGGAAGTATCTATCTCCTCTTTTCTCTGCTCTCCTCTGCTTCCTCTATCAACCCCACCCAAGCAGGAAGAGGAACCGACAGATTAAACAAAATACAAACTACATGACCAATAAAAAGTAAAACTTAAGACGAAGCATACCGCGTGTGTTTAGATTCACAGCAGATCCCTTCTTAAATGTAACGTTTATGTCCACGTTGAGCCTTTATTTGACTAACGAAGAAGAACGGCCTTCCGTGCGATGTTTATTTTGAAAGGCTGCACCGGATGTGGTGTGATGCGTAATGTCGGTCTCAGTCGGTGGGCAAAGGCGTAGCTAGTAAACACCACAGAAAGCCGAAAACACTCAGCGGACGTTAGAGCCTGAAAACACCGATTATTAAATATTATCTTCGGTTCGTGTAAAGCCTGTCGGTGTCGTCCGTTTTCCTGTTGCCGCCCGTGGTTGTCACAGTGACTGTCAGCGTCTAAAAAAATAAAAAATAAAGACTCGTCGGGGCGTTAGCCAGCTAGCTAGCTAGCATAGCCACCTAGCCGTACCTGCAACAGCCGCAGCTAGCATTAGCATCAGACGACAAAGATGATAGCGCTAATCAACAAACTGCTGGACTGGTTCAAGGCGCTCTTCTGGAAAGAAGAGATGGAGCTGACCCTGGTGGGGCTGCAGTACTCCGGGAAAACGACCTTCGTCAACGTGATAGCGGTAAGGTTCAGGCTAATATGATGTGCTAACGCCAGCTGTCAGTTAGCATCTGGCTGCGTCCATTGTTATCCTGCGGTGGTGAGGTCAGCTAGCTGTCGGTGCTCGACTTCAGCAAGACGCTCAATGAGTCAATATATTTTCTACACACTTCTAACTTACATCTGTATTAGTGCTGTGCTTTTTATTGAGAACAGATGTCGCTAACGCTGTGGGTAAACATTAAAACCTAATGTGTCATTTAAATAAGCACAGCTGCTTTAACATCTGCATTCGGTGGATGTTCTCAACCTCCACCATAAATGTAGATATTTTTTATCAGACCAGAAGGCCGTTTTTGGTGACCTGAGCCCCCAGCCCTGGTGCTGGTAGCAGGGCCGGAGGTAGGATTTGTAGGTCTAGTGTTGGAGGATCGATCACCCCCCCCCCTCCTGGCAGAGTGACCTTCCCTGTCCGGTCACACCAGACTCCCTCCCTGTTACACATCAGCTGTGCCTCTCCTGACATCAGCCTCCTGTGCTCCCCCATGTACAAAATGTGCATTTTAGTTTGACCCACTAACATAGATTTTCCTTCACCCAAAAATATATATTTTTTTGTAAGTTTTGGCATTTAGTATTCCTGCTTTTTAGAATTTAAAATGCAGCTGTGAGCGCAGACTAGAGCCCGACTGATGCTGGATCTTTGAGGCTGACATCAGTATTGGAAACTTTAAAAATCGGATAATATTCTTTATATATATATATATATATATATATATATATATATATATATATATATATATATATAAAGCGTAACCAGGGATGCGCCGATCCAAGTTTTCTCTCCCGATACAGATTCTGACACCTCAGCTCGGAGTATCTGCCGATACCAAGTACAGATCCGACGCCACTGCTCCCTTTTCCCCCAAAATTAAAATGTCCGGAGTAAGTGGTATGTGAGGTAACGTGAGGTCAGGGATTGCTGTGGCACTAAAAACAGAGTCAACAGCATGACTGACGTTATGTAACTGATAGCAAAAACACTGAATCTTACAATGATATTGATTGAGGACCTGTTTTCAGTGTGGATCTGTGACATCATGGCCGATACCAATCCGGCGTATTGAGTCAAGTTAAGTCAATTTTATTTATTTTATTTATTTATTTTTATATATATATATATATATATATATATATATATCCCAATATCACAAATTTGCCTCGGGGGAGCTTTACAATCTGTCCAACATTCGACACCCTCCGACCCTCGATTCGGGTGAGGAAAATGTCAGAAAGCTCAGGAGGGATCCGTCTCTCAGGACGCACAGACAGGAAACAGACGTTGTGTACAGAATAGACCAACAGTATTGTAGTTTCTTTCTACTGGAAGTCTGCAGCGTGGTTTGGTGCAGACTAGAGCCCCGCCGATACTCTTTAAAGGCTGATATTGAAATCGAAAGTTGAGTTTAAAAATATAATTGTATGCTGGCTGATATTTGTCATTTAACATAACGCATTACATAAACACACTTTTTTGATATGACGTTTTGGATCTTTTAAATCTGGCTTTTAATAATTATGACCAAAGTATGTTCTGAGCGGGATATAGTTTGTCCACCAGAGGGCGCCGTCCAAACCAGTAGGTTTTTTGGGGGGGCGTTTTATACCTTTTTGTCAGAGAGTTGACAGGAAACGAGGGGAGAGCGCGATGGGGAGCGGCACTCACTCACATACAAATCAATACAGTATGTCTGTGACAAGCGCCGATCAGCCAGTAATGGAGATCAATATGACGAAACTAAACACCACTGGTAAGTGGCGTATGTCAGTAAAAAGTGTGTGTGTGTGTGTGTGTGTGTTTCAGTCTGGCCAGTTCAGTGAAGACATGATTCCTACAGTTGGGTTCAACATGAGGAAGATCACTAAAGGCAACGTTACCATCAAGGTTGGTAGTTCCATTCCCTGCTTTTACCTGTCTGTACACACTCGCATGTACTGTGTGTGTGTGTGTTGTAGGTATATTCCAGACAATATAATAAGTTAACTTCCTGTCTAGTTAATTATATCCAGAATCAGGCTCCCACACGCAGAATAAATGCTCCCAAAAACATTGATGGGTTCAGCTATAAAGTTTTGACATTACGTCTTCATCAGGTAAACTGTGGCCGCGTATAGACCCCATTTGATTCGACGCAGGTTCAGACTGTATCAATCCGTAGACACTTGATGTTGATGTTGTCCGTACCTTTACACAACTCAGTGGCCTTGATTTTCCAGTCGATTGGAAAAAATTAACCCATAATTATAATAAATAATATAATATCGATAGATATATATCTCAAAGAAAATATACAAGAGAAACTCTTATAATTTAGAGTCTAAAGAAGAAAGAAATTATCTCACAACAATGTTTTTTTATCCCGCACATAAATAAAGACAGCGAGCAAAAAGAAAAGTCATGTGTGTTATTTTAATCGTAGAAAAGACTAAAGTAGTGTCTCTTAGGTAGCAGTTTTTCAGAGTCTCTTTTATTATTTATTCAGTTTTTTAAAATCTCAATTAATTATGTTTAACGATGAATTTCTGACTGTACACATTGTAAACTCTAACTGTGAACTCTGTGTCTGTAGTTGTGGGATATCGGAGGTCAGCCTCGGTTCAGGAGCATGTGGGAGCGTTACTGTCGAGGAGTCAGCGCTATCGTGTAAGTCCCGGTTCCCCGAAACTGTGGTTTCCGTCTCCTTAAACGGGTCGCTGGGACGGCTCCGCTCTGTCCAAACATGACGGGAGACCCAGAGACATTCGCACGTTTGTCCACCAACTCCTCCGTGTTTTTCAGAGGAAGAGATCTAAATCTAATATTTGAAGGTTTTCGCTCACAAGAGTTTGGTCAAATCAAGCTGAATGATCATCAGAACGAAGCAGTCATGCAGTCTTGTCGTGTCCTGAGTAGACAGGAAAGCTGCAGGGTAAATGGGTATTATTATACTCATTTTATTATTATTATTATTATTATTATTATTATTATTATGTAACAAAGAGCACCAAAGTCGGGCTGCATGTACAGCTGAGATGTAGTAAACGTGATACTGATGGGCTTTGGCAGCTTTTTCTGCAACCTCCTTTTGGTTTTTAGTCCAGTTCAGCAGGACAGAGCGTGATGTGACTGGAGGGCCACATAAACACATTTCTGATATAGTGATGAAATGACAGGAAGTAAGTTAACGACAGTTCTGATTATTATTATTAACTTTTTTGAATGAACGTACAGATGTTTTCACAGTTTCTTTTCTGTTGTAGCTACATGGTGGACGCAGCAGACCCGGAGAAGATCGAAGCCTCCAAGAACGAACTCCACAACCTGCTGGACAAACCGCAGCTGCAGGGAATTCCTGTAAGACCGCCGGAGCGGGCTGAATGCAACAAACCAGACCGACCCTGAGCAGAGCCAAGCACGCCCACTTAGCCTGACCAGAACAAAGTCAACCAAAAGATTAGGGCTGCACAAGTAATCGAAATATTATCCGAATCGCAATATGGCCACGTGCAATATCCAAATCGCAGACGCTGCATGTTTTGGTAAAGGTAAAATGTGACAAAACAGCATTTTAATGAAGCGCTGCGGAGTCGCCCCGGCCTGCACATCTGGTTCTCCAGATGTAAGACACATGTTTGTTTGGTACAGACCCCAACAGATGTCACATCGTCGTGATTTTAATAGTTTTTTTCAGTGAAAATGAAAATTGTGATGCAGAAATGATCACTCCCACTAATCGTGAATCGTAACGCAATCGTAATATCTGTCGCCATATATGATTTTTTTATTTTATTTATTTTTTTTACCATAACGTGCAGCCCTACAAAAAATTTAAAGAGACGGAAATGAATGAGCTGAACCTGACCAAACCTGCCACGAACACAATAAACAGATTTTTAAAAACTTAACAGCCAGCCAGAGCGAGTGAAACCTGAGATAAAAACCCAGCTGAACAGAGTTAACCACCTGAAGTTTGCAAATCTCAGTGAACCAGACCCGAACTGACTCTGAGGCCCCGTTTCCACCAGCGGCTCGTATCTGGATAAAATCCAGATGAGCTTGACGACACATTCATTTACATATGTTGGTCTCTGGCTGCCAGATCACAGATCCGATTGTCCTCACGGCTCTGACTCGCGCAGCTCTCGCTCACACAGATCGTTCGGCGGCCGAACTGATCAGGGATCAGATAAATGCATCAGCGGCTCGGAGCTTGTTGCTTTAATGAGACAGAGAACAGCGGCTCACTTCAGTGTCATTTTAATGTAACTTTAGCTGCTTTTAGAACGAGAACATGGATGTATTAAGATAATCAGACAGCGAGTGGATATTTCCACAGACTGCTCACTGGTATAGTCACACTGTGGGAGATTACAGATGCTAGAATGCATCTCAAACCCCCTCCTGAATGCTTTTTGGGTGCATTTACACTGAGATCAGATAGCTTTCCCGAGATGCACGAAGTGTAAATGGGCGTCCGAGCGAACCAGAATGAATTAGCTGCTTCCGACTGAACAATTTGGGCCAGACTTGACCAGAGCCAGCTGAACTGAGTCTGACCAAACACTGGACCTGATACCGCGAAAGTTAGTATTAAAAATGATTGTGAAAGAAATGTGTGGAGGGGGTGATGAGCAGTCTTTGGGGTAGCCTGTTTTGTGACCTCAGCACTCTGAACTTCCTACATGATTCGGTCACAAAGCATTCCTTACGCAGGGTAAAAACCAAAACCTTATATTTGTACCTGTTGTTCAGCACCGGTTGCATCTTCAAAGGTATTTTTGTGATGTCACTGATGTGCACAGTCGCCCCGGAGCGGAAAAATGTTGCCACGGCCAGAAACAACGTCCCAGTCGGAAAAATCCGATATACATTTACAACAAGTAACAGAAATCTGATATTGGTTGTTATATTCTCTAAATGATGCGGCTGATTCATGCTCCACCTGTGTGTGTGCCTTCAGGTTTTGGTTCTGGGCAACAAGAGGGACCTACCAGGAGCTCTGGATGAGAAGGAGCTCATAGAGAGGATGTAAGTCAACACTCACTTCTGACTCAGACCCGAGGCTCTGTGATCAGTGTGAACAGCCAAAAGCAGCGAGGAGTCGTGAGCTACACGTACATGGTGATGGTGGTAAAGTGAAAACTTACAGCACAAATGTAGTGTCGCAGTTTGTTGACTTACTCACAGCCACCTGCAGTTGGTCGGCGAGTCGGCCGCACGGCGAAGTGTGGCTCATTAGCTCCTCCCTTTGGAGTCAGTCTGACAAACACGCATACTTTGTTTGGACTTTAGTCCTTGCTGTAGATAAACAGGGAACACACAGTCTTTTGCAACATCACCGAAATACTTTATATAGATTATCGTTGCTGCGTTAACGTGTGTGTAAGTGTTGGAATTCCTGTACTGTCATCTATTGACTGTTTATAAGTTTTCATTTTAACTGATTATTTGTGTGTTTTTTAATCAGGAACCTGTCGGCCATCCAGGACAGAGAGATCTGCTGCTACTCCATCTCCTGCAAGGAGAAAGACAACATCGGTACGACACGCACACACACACATCTGTACTTTCATACATGTGAGGACCCTCGTTTACATAATAGATTTACATTCCCTAAACCTAATGTAACATATACACGTGGGATATGCCACTAAGAAAAGGGAAACTGAGTTGGTTTTTTTGAGTTCATTAGGCTAGATCAGATTAGGA
The DNA here is from genome assembly GCF_020085105.1 of Siniperca chuatsi. Taxonomy (NCBI): domain Eukaryota; kingdom Metazoa; phylum Chordata; class Actinopteri; order Centrarchiformes; family Sinipercidae; genus Siniperca; species Siniperca chuatsi. The sequence continues at coordinate 29,703,765 of NC_058051.1, read as the reverse complement.
AACAGCTCTCTAGGAGGTGGGAGAACAGTGGTAATAATAATAATAATAACAACACACGGAAACAAAGTGTTTAAATTTAAATGGCATGTATTAACAGTGATAGTGAAAAATATTTACAGTCTGCAGAATAAGAAAACATTGCTTTAGGTCAAGTGTCTAACCCTTAAGTGCACTTCGGAATAAATATTCACAATAGTTCTTTCTCAGACAACAACAACAACTCCTACCAGACCGCAGGAGTTTGAAAAGTAGAGTTGAATGTTGTACAGGTTCTTTGTAGACTTAGCTCGCCATCGGACTCGTACCCAACCGGGCACACCTGGCCAAATCCCTGGTTCTAAACAATCAGAGCAGCGTCGGTACAGATTGTAAGGCTCCTGTGCAGCCGTCCTGTTACGCCTCGCTCCCAACTTCTGACAGGAGCGGGGACGAACAGGCTTGTATGGCGGCGCTGCAAGGTACACGATTGGCTGGAGTGTTCTCGCGAGAGGACCGTGACTACGTGGTGCCTTCACTGACGCATAATAGTTGGAATTTTTAAGTTAGTGCATTTTAAACCTGGGTTACACTAAGGTTGTGTTCAGGCCGATATTAGCTCCGTGAAGCAAACACGGCCTCCTCGTTCATTTCAGTCAGACCAGCGTGGTCCGGTCGAAGCGGGATAAACTCAACCTGCAGCACAGCGTCATCCAGCAAAGCACTGCGTTTGCCAGTAGAGTACGTAAAGCACACGTTCTTGGTAGATCACTTATTTCCACTGTTCGCCTGTCAGTCGAGGAAGAGGATGAAATGATTGTCACAGCTTTGTTATCAGAGTGGTGAAATCCGGTCCCATAGTGTTACAAACCGCCGCACAGCGTTTGAATCACAGGGTGACGCAGCGAGTACTGAGGTCACACATGAGACTTAACAGCTAACTAACTGAAACTCTGTGGTTTGGAGTTCAGTTTCACTCCTGCGCTCCTGTTTGTGCTTCCAGATCGTAGCCTTATTTTACTGCTTGCTGATCGCTGTCAGCCGTGTCACAGCTGGGCTGTGTCGCTGCTGATGCGAGCCCAACGTTTCCTGCTGCCTCACATTAAAGCCTTATAAAGCTTTTATTGAGAGCTTCATTAGCAGTGCTGTTCTACACAACAAGATGTGGACGCATTCAGCGCTGTTTGGTCAGTGTTTAAGCTTTAAACATTGCAGGGAAGAGAATGAATCGATGCAATCAGGAAGTGGACAGTGAGCTGTTAGATGAAGAGCTGCAGGCGACAGGCTCTCGCTGTGGTTTGAGAAGAACACCTCCAATACGCCATCAAGGTAAACAACGCCTTTTAACAAGTGGTGGCATATGTGTGTATCAAGTAAGTCCGTCGGTGTTGCAGCAGAGAGGCGTTTCCAATGTTCTGCCCCCAGTCACGTATAAAAAATGGCGTCTGACAAAGTTTTCAACCCTCTCACACATTTTGATGAAGACCATTTCCAAAATGAAAACACACACACACACACACACACACACCTTCTCTGTCTGTACACTCTGCTGACATCGCATCTGTCTCTCTCTGCAGACATCACTCTCCAGTGGTTGATCCAACACTCCAGGACTAAGAGGAGTTCCTGAGAACAGACACGCCCCCGACAGAACAGGCCACGCCCACCTGTCATTACACACTCGCTCTTTGATCAAACCCCCCAGTCACTCTCACCCATACACCTTTGGATGCACCGATACCTCGCTTTTGTTTTTATTAAAGTATAAAATGGAAAAGCCCACAGAGTCGCCTGACAGGCAGCCGTGTCGGCGTGTGGCTTCTGTGGTTTGAGTAACGACAGGTGATTGACAGCATTAATGAGGTTTGCAGAAGGCGTCCTTTTGTTTCAGTTCGTACAAAATAGTCTTCAGTACACCAGCACAGGAGCACGCGCGCGCTAAAAATTCACGGCGGTATTTTTCCCGGGAAACGGGAGCAGATTTTGACGAGAATTCTTAGGAAGTACTGGGATCTCAATCCCTGCCAGTCGACCCTAGTTAGATCATGTCGCTGTCGACCGATGGCTGACGCTTGTTCCCTGCAAAGGTGTCTCACAGGTACAACCACAAAAGTCTACAGCTAATTTATTTATACAGTAGTTAAAGGGTCATTTCACCCAAATTACAGAGCACAAAAAAAATTTTTATTGGGAGCATTTCCTCGCTAGAAAATGAGGTGGAGGCAGATATCTAAAAAAAACAAACTTGAATGAATAAAACCAAAACCATCTGCATGGATAGATACTACAAGAGGGAAGAGAGAAAATACGTTTTTTGTAATTTGGGTGAACGGACTTTTTTTAATTTTCAGTCTGTATGGCTTAAATATAACCACCAGTCGTGTCAGTGATTGAAACTGGCAACAGAAAAGTGGTATCAGTGCATCTTTACAGATCCACACAACAGCCTCCACGATGCTCTGTATTTTTAAATTGGCGGGGAACCTAAAATCATCACCGCAACGTGTAGAAAAGGCCAAAAAGACACACCGTTAGCATTGCTAGCTGCTTAGCTGGAGCCTGTTTTGTGGATGTGTACTCTTCCTCGAGTTTTCCCATGATCCTCCTCTCCCCCCCCCCGACCTCACCTTCATCACCTTTTAGCCAGTAACCACAAATCTGCCTTCATCATTTCCTCTCTCCTCCCTTTCCTCTGTTGATTTTCATTCCTCCCTTTCTCCTTCCATTTTTCCCTTTCTACCTCCATCTTCCATCCATCCATTCATCCGCACCACCATTATTTCACATTTATATAATCCCGAGAAGCCCCTCTTCCTCCCTCGTCTCTTGTGAACTGCTTGTCTTCCTCTGTAATCCCTCTATCCTTTCCTTTCTTATTTTTGGATGTTACCTTCTTTCTCTCTTTCCTCGCCAAGCCCCGCCGCTCGTCGCCTCGCTTTCTCTCCTGCCGAGCGAGGGATTAAAAACCTTTTTATTGCACTGTTGATTTTGGTTTTGTAAGATATTGATAATGAGAATAATGTTAATAATCTTCTTATTGTGACATAACCTGGTTTGTTCAGATTTAAGGAAGTGGTACTTTAACTGGAGAAGGAGAAATGTTGCTTCTGTTCATATCTCTGTAATAATTATTATTATTTCTTATTTGTTTTATATTGTTATTATTTTTTATTGTTTGTTTTTTTTGTCTACTCTGGATGTGAGCCAGAGGTCAGTGTTTTCTGCTCTGAGACGTCTGCTGATTGGACCTGGGGTGTCACGTGATCAAATGCAACCTTCACATCATGTCAGATAAAATGCAGCGATATAATTAGTCACGTTTGAGTCGCTGAAACTCCCACTTATTAAATTTTTATTTTAAAATCGATTGATTTAAAAGGGTTTTTTTATCAATATATTTTTCCCTTGACACCATTGATTGATTTATGACACCAGGAGTGACAACAAAATACATTTTGGAACTTTGTTGAGGACGAATATCTTTTGTTGAGATTATCAAATGATTTTTTAGTTCAAATTCAGCCTCTAGTCCTTCCTCGCAATATCCGAGCCTACAGAAAATGGCCACTTCCTGTTTTTAATTACCACAAGATGGCACCATGAATATGGAAGCCTGCGGCTGCCAATATTGAGATAAAATGTGCATTTGATGTGTGACAGAATTAACATTTTATAATCAAATTCTCATTTTAAAGTAAAAATGAAAACCCCGTTCAGTGACGATACCTTTCCGTGCTCTCCTAAGCGCTAAACTCTGCCGCGTGGAACTGGCAGAAAATGTGAAACCTAAACTTGAAAATGAAAAAGCGGACTGGACTTTTGCGTTTGAATTGAAATCCTAGTTTTGACTCGTTTCTATTGAAAATGAAATGCCATTTTTATATTCCTCAATTTCAGAAAAAAAGCCCCGGGAGAATCCTGACATTAAATATCAGGACGTGATTCAAATGCAAAACTCTAGTTTGAAATTTAATTTTGAAGTTTAGGTTGCACGTCATCTGACAAAACATTTCGCGTTTAGTTTCATTATTATTTTGTCTACGTTAAGCCTCAGAAGTACACTGGAAATTATTGCTATTTTAATTTTGGCAGTAATGCATTTTCAAACATGAAAATTTAAATTTTGTCATACATCATGCGCACACAAGTGGAAATTATTACAATTTAACATTAGCAGCCATAGACTTCCACACAAAGCAGTGTTTACCGAATGTTTGTATTTATGGTAAACAAGATATGACAGGAATGCGGTTTAAGGAAATCTACTCTGTCGATATTTATATAATCAGTTGGTGCTTCTACAGCTGGTCTAAGGCTTTGTTCAGACTGCAGGACTGCGGGTTCGTTTCTCAAATCAGATCTTTAAGACAGACTGTCAAAACTATTTACAAGTGATCGGATCGGATTTGTGCGCCCAGACATCGCCACCCTATCTGCGTGGGTTGCTGTGGCAACGACGTAGGCGTCAGTAACGACGTACGCTGGTGACGCGGCTTTCCGACGCTGAAGCATGAGAAACGGGAGATCCATCGCTCGCTGGTGTCCGTTGCGATGTCCCGTGCTGCACTCGTGGCTCTGATGCACCTCCTCGTTTTGGATTTGACGTCGCGTGTTTTGCGTTGCGAGTGACGCAAAAGACACTTTGAAATCCCGATTTGAGCGTCCGGACTGAGACGCATCTGTAGAAATCGCATTTCAAACCACCGCCAAATGTGGCTCGGATCCGATTTGCAAAAATCGCATTTCACGTGGGGTTTTATTGCCGTCCAGACTTTCTAAAGTCAATCTGGATATGCCAAAAAACGGATTTGGGCTGGCAGTCTGAACAAGGCCTAAATTTACCACCAGTTTATTGTGAATGTTTTTTTGCTGTGAATGGTAGCAACTCATTTTCAAGCCGTTAAGCTTTTAGCTAGCTAGTTAAGTTATCCAATTTAGTGTTTTAAACACACAGCGTCGACTACAGCAAAACAGAGCCATTACTGAAAGCAGGTGATGATAGTTTTGACGAGTAAAATAATTGTGCTTGTCAGGTCGTACGCTGGTGATTGGCCAAAATATTCCAATCTGTAATAAAATGAGGAGATTTTAAAAGAAACGTCACAAAATGTCAGCACGTAGCTTCGTACAAAGATCATCATTAGCATCACGCTTGCTACATCCTTACACTATTTTCACACTACTTATATTGTTATAATACTGTTTGTTTCATTTCAACATCTTCGTCAGCTCTGTCCTCCTATTGGTTCATATCACATTCTGACACGTTCTGGTCCTGACAGCAGCCAATCAGACTGCAGAACAAACAGGAAAAGGAAGGAGCATTACCTGTCTGTATGTTGTTCTGTGCTAAGGTCATTTTGTTTGCAGTGTATGTGGGAGATTAATTCTGCTAGCACGCACTCGCCTGCTTTACACTGTCGGGCCAAACGGGCTCAGTCTGGCTTCATATTTAGGATCAAGAGAGACTTAAGGCCTTTCTCAGTCTGAGTCTTGTGTGCGGCCCCGAGCACCGTCCCAATTCAAAGTCCATATTAGGACAAAACCGCGCCAAATGACGCTAAGGCTACAGCTAATGCAATTATTTTCAGTATCAATGAATCTGCTTGATTAGTCGTCTGGTGTATTAAAAGCCCGTCACAAGGTCACAAGAGACGCCCTCAAAATGCTTGTTTTGTCCAAACAACGGATCTAAACCCAAAGATATTCAGTTTACTGTCGCATAAGACCACGAAAAGCAAAGAATGTTTTCCCCTTGAAAATGACTGACAGTTATTGCCGAATAATCTTCTGTTGATTGACAGATATTACACGACTAATTGCTACAGCTGTGGTCGATGCTTTGGGAGCAGTCTTGAGTGAACCTGGGGAAGACGAGTATCCCGGTTTGCATTTCACATCCATCAACAGCAGCGACAGCAAAGCACATAATTCAAACCCAGAACGTCTTGTATTAAAACTGTAACCAACCAAATTTGGTCTTAGTCAAGAAATTAACAGCTTAGATTTCAAAATATGTGGTTGATTTATCAAAAATAATGCATATTTGATTTGCAACATCTCTGGAGATGTGAGGATCTGTAGCGGCGTACAGGTGTGTTGAAGTGAACCACCTGAGCTGAGCTGGTGAAGTCAGCACGAAGGCTGTCCCGGTTACAGACGGAGCGCTTTTGTGGGTTAGGACTCCCTGGAAGGCGACTTCAAACTCCCAACATCGCGAGATCGAAATTCCCAACAGTGCAAGATTAAAGTCCCAAAAAACGCAAGTTCGATCTCGGCAAACTCGTTATTGAGAAAGTCCTTTCTGTTTTTCTCGATAGACTGGTTTCCACAGCAGAGCCAAACACTCTTATCAGTGACTGAATCCTCCAAACAGCAGCAATGCTGAAGCTGCATAAACAGTTTTAGCCCTCTTTAGCCCGACAGTGGAAAGCTGCTTATTTCTTAATAACTACCCAGAGCCGTCTATCTGAAGGAGCTGTGTTAACAAGCTGGAGGTGCCAGAAGGCCCAGTACTTCCCCGATGAAACGCCAGACGACAACAAGCACAACTCGCACCAGTTGGACGTGTCAAAGAAGTAAAAACTGAATCTCCTTCAGCCTCGGACGGCTCAGTTTGTTCTCCAGCTGCTCCAGATTTCAGGTTCTGGTGTTTTCTGAACCGGTGAAGAGGTGTTGTCTGACTCCGTTCTGGTCCACTTGAAATGTATTGATCTGTTGATCAGCCAGCACAGTGATTATTCGTTATTGACGCCGTCAGACAGACCAGATTACAAGGGAATTTCAAAGTCACGTCTCGGCCTCGTGTGATTCTTTATTTGATTCCAGCAGAGAGTTAACAGGAGTTCACGGGGGTTTGAGACGGGGATGTTGCGGTTCAGCGGTCTACACCCAAACCGGTTCAGTGTGCTAGTTTGAAGCACGTCTTAAGGCAAAGAAAGAGAGGGGCGAGACGTGATGAAGCCTACTGATGGAGATAACGGAGCACACTTTCAAACACCTCATGGACGTTCATGGTGTTTGCATGAAGTTCACGTGAAAAGTGGCAGAGGTAGTTGCGTGAAGAGCGAATCAGCGCTCGACACCGTTGGCCAGCCGCTGCGTACAATCGGCATCATTGTGAGATTAACGGTTTCGGAAAGTTACGTAGATTGTCGGACGCAGCAGACTGAATTACAACATCGGAAACAGGTTTTCAGGCACTGCTCTGTGATCCGACACTTGAGTTTTAAGCATACTGACCCTTAAGGCCACCAGGTCGCCCCGCCCTGTGAGCTTTCGAAGTGCAGTTTTAAGAAATCCTGTCTTTGGAGTCAAAAAGCCAGATTTTCCACATTTCTTTGTTTAAACACAGAAAAAGGAAAGATTATATTTCACTGCGGCTGGTAAACCCTGAGACTCACCAGCCACTTTGACCGGTTTACCAGCCCACCGGGTGTCTGTTAGAACAGAGCGACACCTTCAGGTGACCGCAGTTGGTATTTCCTGTCCTTGTTCATCGGGTCGAATGCGTGAACCTTGAAATCTCCCCTGCAGCTGTGTTCTGATTGGCTCTGGTCTCTTCTGTTTGCATGCTGAGGGCAGGGATTGTATATCTGTGGGACCTGATGAAGTCAACGGTTATTTTGGTGCAACTTTACCATAAAATGGCCTTAATCCAGTGTGTCATCCTGAGTATTAACCTACAGAAAAGTAATGTAAGTACACAACATGAAATGTACTAAAAACAGTGCAATAAAACAGAAGTATCAACATTGCGATTAAACTGTGTCATAACGTGCTTCTTTATGCCGGAGGAGGATCGCGTGACGGTGTGCTTACAGTACTGATGGAAACACTGGAGTACGGTCATTGTGATGTAAAGTTTGACCAGCGTTTTTTTTTTTTATGGCAAATAATCTAGTAACGTCTTGTGATCCTGCATGTACAAACTGAGGCCGTACAGGATGCGATGTAAAACGTCCTGGAAGGTTATATCCGCGTCAAAACCTGGAGATCTCTACGGCGTCGCCACCAAAATATGACAAAATTTGGGAACAAATGAAACTGGAAACCTTTTTGAAAGGATCTTCTTGACTACTAAACCGCTTGTTACGCTTTCACAGACTGTTAGTACTGTGAAGCTACATGAATATGACCGTTTATTACAGACTCTTTAAACCATTGTGGTCATTTTTAAAAAGAAAAACAGTGAACGGCACTGAAAGCTTAAAAACGTGTTCAGCGCGAGAGTTCATTCTTTACCTTTTTAAAGAGCAGTTTGACAAAACAGTCTCAACTACTAGCTTGATCCAGAGCTTTCATTTTTCTGAGCATTTTTAATATGTTTGAATGTAAAACTTTGCATTAAATCTCTTCTAATCTAATATCGATGGCCAAATTCATTGCAAGAGTCGAGCGTATTTGTTTTCATTTATCGGACCGGCCCGAAGAGAAATGAAGAAATCAAAAACTAAAAGTCAGCTACTCTCTAACGAAGGTGATTTATTTATTTATATGTTTGAACAACCAAAATTAAGTTTAAAAAACAAACCTTTAAATTTGGAGATTAAGGATTAATAAGGAGCTTGTTCTGGATTGTGTTGCTGATCCGGTAGTTTTGCTGCGGAGTTTGTACATGCAGGTTGAACATGCTGAGACAGTCTGAACCTGTTTGTACATTATTGTTTTATTCAGTTGATATATAATGTGTTTTAATAGAAACATGCTTGTGTATGATACTAATTAAATACTATGGAGAAATACCTCGAGGCATCCCTTATCTTTGTTTTGAATCATTAATAATATTAAATGTATTATCAGTCATTTTCATTTTAAAATATTATCCATAACGTGCAGAAAAACATCTTCTTTTATCCGAGTTGAGTCCAAAAACACACGCTCGTCGTAGAAAACAACATGGAGACGAGGCGGTGCTCCTGTTTCATACTTTCTGTGTTTGTGTTGCGTCTTTTTTGTTTTCTGCAGTGAAGCTTTTTCATCCAATCACATTAAAGTGTCAGGCTGCTTCAGACCTGCAGTGTTACTGATGAGGCAGCAGGGGGCAGCGCACACACACAGTGTTTCCTTTCACATCGTCTGAGAAGTGTGTGTGTGTGTGTGTGTGTGTGTGTGTGTGTGTGTGTGTGTGTGTGTGTGTGTGTGTGTGTGTGTGTGTGTGTGTGGGGTCAGCGCTCGGGTCGGATTCAGACTAATTGGTCTCTCCAGCAGCAGCTGAGCTCAGCGGTTCGTCGTCACAGTCAGACTGAAGGCTGAATTCATAACAGGAGCGGCGAAAACGCAAATGTCAGTCGAGAGCGATGCACTTAAAGAGTGACTTAACACTTTTAAGTTTGTTGCTCTTAATGTTACACACACACACACAACAATTTACAGGAAGCTGGAACCAGCGGAGGAAGTATTCAGATATGAAAGTAAACTCAGGAAAAAGCCCTTAAAGCATTAAAGCAGTGCAGCGTCCCTGTGGCTGCTGTGCTGTTATATATTCTATCATCAGGTTATTATTCCTCGTGCATTAATGTAAAGCAGGATGTTGCTGCTGCAGCTGGTGGAGCTGGAGCTCATGTTGAACCGGTTTGTATCGGACTGCAGCTGATGATGCTTTTCATTCTGGATCCATCTGCTGATTCTTTTCTGATCGATCGATCGGTTTGGAAAACTGGTGAAAAGCGGTGGTGAAAGCGCGAGAAACGGCGACCCAGAGCCCAAAGCGGCGCCTTCTTCGCGTGTCGTCGTGTCCGACCGACAGTCCAAAGCTCGACGTTATTAACAAACATCACAGTTATTACAGTCGTTCAGAGGAAAAGCAGCAGATCTGCACATCTGAGGAGCTGCAGCCAGGAAGGGATTCTCGATTATCAAAATAGCTGCCAGTCAAACGACAAATAGTTTCAGCTGAACTTCTACTTTTTCACGTCTTGAAGCCGTCAGATAAATGTAGTGCAGTAAAAAGTCCAGTATTTCCCTCTGAGGCGGAGCGGAAGCTGAAATGTCTAAACTGGGCACTTTAAGGAATTAGACTTCGAGTCTTCGAGGCCTCTGGATCACATTTGTTCTCCATTAACAGGATTTCTTTGACAGCAGTTGGAAGTGTAGATCTTGGATGTGTTCAAACTCGGGTTATTTGTAAATGTTTAAATGCGGCGTCTTTGGAAAAAAATGATCTGAATAATTACGTTGAAAGAACACAGAATTTATTTACTTGTATTGAAAAATGTATATTCAAGCTTTTAACTCATCGATGATCGTAATGTTAATACTTATATATTTATGGTTATAGATATTTTAGAGTCGAAGGAGAGTAATCATACGCAGGCGCCAGGCTAACAGCGTCAATGAGAAAAGGTATCACCTTCCTCCATGCTCTTCGTCAGGTCAGAAGGGTTTTATAGATGTTTTCTAAAGGTTTTTGTATAAACTCAAGACTAAGATTTTGTAAGAAAAAGGTAACTGTAAAGTTTTGTATACACGGTATTTATGGTGATATATCGATCACATGACAGATATATATAAACACACAGTATATATATACAGGCCCAGGCATCCTGATGAAGGCCAGTCTGACTCATCGACAGAGAACGAAGATGTGACGCTCAGTTTTCTCAGAGATTCAAAAGCAGACGGACAAAAAAAAAACGAAGCAAAGAAACCGAACGGAGGAAAAGAGAAGAAGCGGCTCGTTTGGTCATTTGGCTGTGACGTGATCGCACTGATAACAACTCCGTCTAACTTCACGCTCCTCTCCTCCTCCTCCTCCTCCTCCTCCTCCTCCTTTCTCTCAACGAGCGGGTAAAACTTTTCTTTCATAGTGTGAAGTGTGTGTGTGTGTGTGTGTGTGTGTGTGTGTGTGTGGGTGGAACTACTTTTATACCAATCAACAAAGAAGCAGGCCTCAGTGTTTCCTGTCTGCAGTACAAGGTGGTCCCACCAGTGTGTGTGTGTGTGTGTGTGTGTGTTCGTTCCCAATGACAGTCAACCTAGCTCTCCATCGGGGACCCCGTGCTGGTCGTCATGACAACCGTATCCCCCCCTCCTCCCTCCCTCATCAGTTTTCCCACAGAACAAAACCAACATTGTGCTCCTGGTTTTCTGTGTGTGTCTGTGTCTGTGTCTGTGTCTGTGTGTGTGTGTGTGTGTGTGTGTGTGTGTGTGTGTGTGTGTGTGTGTGTGTGTGTGTGTGAGAGAGACATTCAGGTCAGATTAGTTTGTGTTCATTGAGCTCAGAGAAACACACACACACTCACACTCACACACACTCACTCACACACGTCGGTCTTCATTCACTCGCTGCTGATGAGAGGGCTAAGTACACACACACACACACACACACACACTTCTACACAAGTAGTGCTTCATGTCATCACACGGCGAGTGAGAGGTTCGACGCTTCTGTGAAACTTTCACGCTGACGGAGAGAATTAAAGAGTTAAATGTGAGGAAGTGACTGTTTCTTTCACTCAGTTCAGCAGTTTGGGAAAAACACTCTTTTCTCCGAGTGAGACGTTCAGACGGAGATCAGCAGTGCTGGAAAGTGACTAAGTACATTTACTCAAGGACAGTTTTGACGTACTTGTACTTGGAGTTTTTCCATTTTCTGCCGCTTTCTTCTTCCACTCCGCTACATCTCAGAGAGAAATATTGTACTTTTTACCGCATTTATTTGATAACTTTACTTACGTTACTTTGCAGATTCAGGTTAATAATACAAAATATAATAACTAATGCATTATGATGTATTATCCAGCTCTACCAGCTGCAACATTAAAGTGACGAACACATAAATGCATCAATAATTATAATCCAGTGATATTAATATTCTGCTTATTGAGTACTTTAATACTTTTTATTTCTACGCTGTGGTGTGACGACTTTTACTTCAGTAAAAGATCAGAATGCTTCTTCCACCGCTGAATATCAGCCTCACGTCTGTGTGTTCAGTACGGAGCTGGAGTCAGGGCGTGGTTAGCTTAGCTTAGCATAAAGACTGGAGGCAGGGGGAAACGGCTAGCTGTGCTCACTGTGTCCAAAGTTCACCTCTAAAGCTCGGCTGATTCGCGTGTTTTATCTCGTTTGTTTAATCTGAACACAAACAGAAATGTAAAAACAGCAGTTATGTCCTGGATCTCTTTCTCGTGTGAACAACAGTCGGTGCAGTGACGCGGTGAAGTTGCCAGATTTGATACCAAAACCAAAACCTGAGCTCACTGAACGTACCGGGTCGGGCTGCCCCCCCCAGACGCCGATGATTCAGATCATCAGTCGAGAGACCGAATCTTATTTCGTCTGTCGTATCACATTTTAAGTTTGCATACAGAGCAAAGCAGGTTGTAATCTTCTAAAAACCAACTTTTAAGAATATAAAGTCAGGCTAACCTGACCCCCAAAAAGAGAAGTGAGAAGATGTTGGACTCGAACCTGTGACCTTCCTGTTACATAAGTTGGTTCCCATGCAGTCTGTCCCAGAGACATTCTTGCATGACCAATGGCGGTCTAGTCGCCTGTGTGTGTGTGTGTGTGTGTGTGTGGCTTCATTAGTGAACAGAGGCGGTCTGTTCAGCAGTTTGTATCGGAGAGGCGAGCTCTCATCACTACTAATGAGAACAACATCGCCAAACCTCCTGAAACGCTCTGTTCCTCCGTCAAGCTCGCTCTCTTCTCTTTCAGCTTCCTCTTTCTCTGCCCTCGATTCTCCGACACTCTGAAACCAGAGTTCACGGGGTCGCTTTGCCCAGGTGACATGAAACTTATTGCTTTCACTTGCCTCAAGTATCTATGTGAGCCCATTCCCGCCAAGTAAACGGAAAGAAAATGGACGAAATGGAGAAGTAAGCCAAACCTTCGCGCTATCAGCCCGGCCCGACAGACGCGGGGAACCCAAACGTGCGTCGGGCGCGACGACTGGTGGTTTTATCTGGTGTCGCGTATCATAGCGGACGACGGCCGACGTCCCAGCAGAAAGACGAGCGTGCCCGAATTGTTTTCCCCCTTCTCTCGCCGACAAATTCGACGATGCCACGATTCGTGGCGTTGACCAATAGGAGCTCAGAGCGCTCTTCAACTGTAAACGCGGCGAAGTGACAGAGGAATGATGTTGTCGGCGCCGCGAGGTGGATGTGAAACAGAGGAAAAGGTCACCGTCGCTTTTACTTTATTATTTTTTTATATTTTTTTAGGCTTTCCCGAACAGTATCAGACACGACGCTTCGGACGCCACGTTTGTTTACATTCTTGTTCCGATGACATCACACAGGTCGTGAAACATTGATTGACCGTGTGGTCTGTCACGTCTCTCGGCCGAGTCACGGCAAGAATGTCTGACTCTATAATAATCTGACACGCTGACGCTTAACGGACTAAAGAGTCTGAACCCGACGTAAGGATCTCGTGTAAAAGCGTTAAGTCTTTGACCGATTTCTCGTGGTTTTGACTTAGTGTCTCATTGGCCAACCTCCCCACCATGAGTATATTTATTTTTAGTCGTTCCTAACATATCATCTGGTTCTTTTTTCCTTCTTCTACCTGAAACGAGCTTCAAGTCAAAGTTCTGAGATACGATTTAGTGTCTCAAAAGTGTGGAGGAATTTAGTCTGTGGTGGTCGCTAATAATCATCCTTAACTCGACGCGCGCTTGCTAGCTCTTCGGTCACGTCTTCCTCAGTGGATGCAGTTTGCTCAGTTGTCACGGAGATAGCTCAGACCTTCAGTCACACGATGACAAGCGGTCATATGTGGTTCGCGTCCTCCTTGATCTTTCTCTGGCCGTCCGCTGACTCCTGGCCGATGACCTTTGACCCCTTCCGCAGGTCAGTCATCACATGACCAAAGTTCCACACTTGGGTCATGTGATGACAACTGAACCAGCTCTGTTTTCTTTAAATAGCTTTTACATAATATTTTAATTATATTCTGCCTGCCTGTCTGCCTGCCTGTCTGTCTGTCTGTCTGTCTGTCTATCTGCCTGCCTGCCTGCCTGCCTGCCTGCCTGCCTGCCTGCCTGTCTGCCTGCCTGCCTGTCTGTCTGTCTGCCTGTCTGCCTGTCTGTCTGCCTGTCTGCCTGTCTGTCTGTCTATCTGCCTGTCTGCCTGCCTGCCTGCCTGCCTGTCTGCCTGTCTGCCTGCCTGCCTGCCTGCCTGCCTGCCTGTCTGTCTGCCTGCCTGTCTGTCTGCCTGCCTGCCTGCCTGCCTGCCTGCCTGCCTGCCTGTCTGCCTGCCTGCCTGCCTGCCTGCCTGCCTGTCTGCCTGCCTGCCTGCCTGCCTGCCTGCCTGCCTGTCTGCCTGTCTGCCTGTCTGCCTGCCTGCCTGTCTGTCTGTCTGTCTGCCTGTCTGCCTGCCTGCCTGCCTGTCTGCCTGCCTGCCTGCCTGCCTGCCTGTCTGTCTGCCTGCCTGTCTGTCTGCCTGCCTGCCTGCCTGCCTGCCTGTCTGTCTGTCTGTCTGCCTGCCTGTCTGCCTGTCTGTCTGCCTGCCTGTCTGCCTGTCTGCCTGCCTGCCTGCCTGTCTGCCTGTCTGCCTGCCTGCCTGCCTGCCTGTCTGTCTGCCTGTCTGTCTGTCTGCCTGTCTGTCTGTCTGTCTGCCTGTCTGCCTGCCTGTCTGCCTGCCTGCCTGCCTGTCTGTCTGCCTGTCTGTCTGCCTGCCTGTCTGTCTGCCTGTCTGTCTGTCTGCCTGTCTGCCTGCCTGCCTGCCTGTCTGTCTGCCTGTCTGTCTGTCTGCCTGTCTGTCTGCCTATTTCCTAACTACCCTTTAAATTTGTAAATCCCCTTCATGGGTTGCCGGGGGTAACCAGGCAAAGACGGAGGCAAAGAGAGACTCACATTGGTCAGAAAAGAGTTTGAGTTTCTAAATTAACAGAACTGTGTGTGTGTGTGTGTGTGTGTGTGTGTGTGTGTGTGTGTGTGTTGTTTCTCACACGTGAATTTGGGCTGGTATCCCGTGGCGACGGGACAGCAGTGAGGTCATTGATATGCAGTGCAGCAGCTCTGCTGAGGGAAAATCCTCCTCACTCTTCTTAGCAGGGAGGCAGGTTTCCTTATATAAAACTACATGAAAGACAAAAGGCTTCAATGGGCTTCTCAAAATATTTTTCTGAACACGAAACCAATTATTCCTGTTGTGTGTTTTACCCCATAAAACACTTAATTTAGTGCTTGTGCCTTGATGTGTCTGCTGAAGCGTGATTCACACACTCGTGATCTTGTTTCCTTCTTCTTTGATCACATAGTTCCTGATTTGACTCTGACTTTTAGACAAAGTTCTTGTACAGCTGCTTGTGTTTGGACAAAAACATCTTATAAAGTATCACATAAAGTATTGTTTCAGTATCCGTGCCAGAACTCGGTGTTGTATCACCATTAGTATCAAAAACGCCAAATGATACCCAGCCCTAGTCTTTATATCCCTGCAGTCTAGGCGAGCGATAACTTTAAGTCTTTTCTCCTTGTTGCCAGATATGACTTTTTCTCCTACGTCTTTAACTGAAGGACATTTTGTCACATCTAGTTATTTACTTGCTTTATGCATCGGCTTCATGAGTCTACTGGACCGAAGTCATTGTTAAAAGTAAATCAGAGTTTCATCTGCATAGCTGCGGTAATCAATCGCATTGCATAGAGTTTCGAAGGGGCCGCTGGTTCCTGAAGTGTTCCCATTTCAAGTGTGTCTTTAAATGATCTCCTTGGTGTTACTGAACACAGAAACTCAAAACGCATTTTTATCGGAAAGCATATCCTGAGCTGTTTATTTCTCTCTCTGTGAAGCACTTTGTGCTTTGTTTTGATAAGTGCTCTATAAATAAAGTTTATTATTATTATTATAGGACTCTCCTGGATAATGTAACGATCCGATGCGTTTATGTTCTGACCACCAGTTTCAATTATTTCAACTTTGTTTCTGAGAAATCGGGTTTTGTCTTGTCATTTTGGCAGATGGCTCTTAAGTACTACAATACCCATAAGCCTCGGCTGCCAGTCAGAGGTGTGAATCTGAGCTTTAGTGAAATTAAAAAAGCTTCACCGTTGCACAAAACGCGGCGCCATAGTTACCGAATTCACCCGAAACTGACCCAGAAATGAAAAGTCAACAGCGTAATCTTTAGCTTCCACCTGCTGTTAGCGGTGCACGCGACAGGATTTTAAGCTCGGTGATTGGATGTTTCTTGCCGAAATGCACCTTGGGAGTCGTGGTTTTTATGTCCACAGGTTTTACCTTTTTCAGACAGCCGGATATTTTCTAACACAGTTATTAATCTTCGGACTGATGATTCAACCAGGAGAGTTTCATGTCCGTCGAAGAAGAGCGCCAGCTGTGAGTCACGAAACTTTGTCTCTGAGAAAAATGAATGAGGCATACTGCGGTCGACTAACAGTGGCCTGATCGTGTTGTGGTGATCATCTCAGATTGGTCGATAACATCATCATTGCATCAATAAGTTTTCCAGACAACTGCAGTTTAAATTAAACATATTTATTTATAAATTACCACCTCTACATCCGATTGGTCGGTTTATGCCTCGCTCACAAGATAAAAACAACCTGGAGAGACACGACACTCAACAGTTTTACTTTAAAAGAAAGAAATATAAGACAGGCACTAAAGTTAATTCGTTTTGTGTGGACTGTCCCTTTATTAAAAAGTTACGAAAGAGTATCCAGGCACTTAATGTCAACTTCGTTCACGTTCACAATAAACACAAACACGACACCAGTGGGACTTGAGCTGTTAGTATGTCTCGTTTCTTTTGTCCAATTATTGTGAGAAAAAACCAAACAGCATGTGAAAGAAACACATTTTACAATCTGTAAACAGGGACCCAAATGAAAACATGATCACTGTCAAAGTGCTGTTTATCTAATGTAAACCAGTTGTATGAAAGTTTTCTGTGAGAATTTAATAATGGTCCACGTGTGGATTATTATATAAGGTAACAAAAGTTACTTCAAACAATGGCGTTTTGGTAAAAATCTACTGTCACTGATAAAGCAACACACTTGTTCTCCATTTATTACAACAGATTTCACATTATCGCTTCACTGTGTTATTAAACAACACAGTGGTTCATATTTAGTTGATATGTGTCACTTTGTGAACAATGACAACTTCCGTTTCCTCGCTAAGGTTATGACGGGACCCAAATATAGAAGGTAAGTATATTCGATTTCCATTTTACGGTTAGGATTAGTTATAATATGGCTAATGAATTTAAGTCAAAAGGGGAATAATAATATAATAAAATATTTATTTATGATGAACATGATAAATGAAATCACATGTCACTTGAATAAGAAACCTACAACATTCCCCAATAATTTTTTTTAGCCTCTAGGCTAAGTGTTGCTAATATTTGTGTAGCGTTGGCTAACTTTCCAAACTATGCTTTCCAGCTCCACCTGGAGTACAACCAGACACTCAAATCAGAACTAATATTTATTTTTTTTCCATTTTCGATCGGCAGTTTGGAATAAAAAGTGACGATTCAGTGTTAAAGATATGTTTGCACATGTGCTAAACACGCCTAACTTTTAGGTGAAAACTTATAGCTGCAGATCATGAAATAGATGCAGCTTTCTGTCTTAGAGCAACAAGTTAGTCTGACAAGTTTCTACTGGCTGTTGTTCCCATATTTGTGGATTCAGACACTGGCAGAGTGACAGTCCGGGCTGGGGAGATACTAAGGCACAGTCGGCTCTGACACATATTATAATACCATGAATTTAACACTGTGACACATTACAAATAGACATTCTTGTGACATAAAAAAAAATGACTATCTCACGTCCCTTCATACAAAGATGTAATTAGTTGTACATCTAGAATTAAAATAAGCTACATTCATATTTTCTGTTTCTTCATTTTTTCTAGTTGTTTGACTTTGACAGTCTGAGTGAAAGCACATATTAATACACTTAAAACTTCCTACACAGTTTAACTTCCTGTACAAAGAGACCACCCCAATGCTGAGGAGGTCTGAGTCCTGTTCAAATACTCTTTAGATCTCCTCCCTTCCCCACTTCCCCACTTTCATCCCTTTTATAAATATTAATGAAGCTGCACAGAAACAGAAGTTGCAGAAATTACTTTTAACCTGTACAGCTGCATCAATTTAATCCACCGTTAGCTAGCAGGTAATGTTGGAACATCTCCATTCGTATTCCCGCCAACAAAGCTCTGATTGGTTGATTGTTTTCCCGACACTAATTGATTCACTGGGAAATCGATGGTGATATAGTGGCCTGGGAGCAGGTCAGATTAACAGTCAATTTTGACCTAAATTTGTTGCTACAAGAAAGTTGAGGAGGGTCACCAAAACCTCTAGGAATCATAGAAGTTCATGAAATTGAAATTGTTTTCATGTAGTTATTGTTAATAGCTGTCCATAGATGTCACCTTATCTTGCACTGATATTTTGACAGATGGACCAGCATCAATGTCCTTTGGCCCAACTGCTAGTGTTTTAAACAAGTCATAGCCATTTCAATATACAATACATCAACTTTACACTCTTCTCAGCAAGTTAGGTTTAATAGTTACCAAACTTTGTCTCCGCCCATTGAAGTTTAACAGCCAATTGGATTATTTCTGCCTCAGCAGCAATGTACGTTTAACCAAAGAAAATGTGTGTGTGGCACACAGCAACTCCAATCCTCATCTTAAGAGCTTTCAAGCTACTGTAAAGGATTTAAACTGCTGCCATAATTTAGGCTTTAGTTATCTACTACTTTCCCATAAAACACGTGAAAATTCAGCTTCATACCAACCAAAGAAGACATCCATGTTGTTTTTCCACCGTAGTTTTACATCATACATTATTACAGCAGGAAGTTGGAGGGAAGAGTCCATTCGGAGAGTCCTGAAACAGGCTCCTGCTTTTACAACAGCTGGTTGTGCAAGTACAGCAACTTTTCTAACCTCACTACAGATTAAACATCACTTCCTGCACAGAGGGGAAGCTGGAGGGGGTAACGCTGTGTCCATAGAGGAATATCATACAAATGGTACTCTGTAAGAGGAGAAGACGACAGAAAGAAAGATGATCATTGAACCACAAATGTTTTGGAAGAGAGAGAAAAATGGATGGAAAGAATATGTAGGAGACAATTGGTTCACAGCAAACATTGGAGGGAGGAGAAAAGAAACTGATGAGTTAACGAACACTAAGGATTGAAGAGAAACTGTTGAAGGGTAAAAAAAGAGCTGAATGGACAGGATTGATTAATGGAGGAGGAAATTATTATGACTGATGGTTAATGAAGGGACCTATGGCTCTAGCTGGAGATGGACAAGATGGCCGATGTGTCTTTAGCCTTGTCGAAGAAGATGGACGTCTCATTGGCTGCCTTCAGTTTGACCTGGGCGGAGCCTGGTGAGCCTTCAGTCGTGGTTGGCTGGCACTCCTGACAGCAGCAGCAGCAGCAGTCCATGAAGGCCTGGCCGAGAGCCTGAAACACGTGCAGGTCAGTGATGTCTGTTTCTAATGGCTTTAAAGAACAACATTACTGTCTGTTGATTAACCACTTTTCTCCCCTCATGCTAGCTAACGTTAAGTGCTGGAACTATTTCTTTACGAACAACAGTGTTTCCATCCGCCCAGGATTCTGTGCCACGTCTCCTGCTGTAGCAAACTTTGCAAGATATGGTTGTGAAAATACATGAAAAATTTTTGAGTTGTCCCTGCTGGGGTCATCCCTATGTTCCCAGGGCCCTATGTTCCTAAGGTCCTATGTTCCCAGGGTCCTATGTTCCCAGGGTCCTATGTTCCTAAGGTCCTATGTTCCCAGGGTCCTATGTTCCCAGGGTCCTATGTTCCCCAGCTCTATATTCCCTTAATATAAGACATAAGACATGTTTTACATCTGTCTTCCTAAAAGTTTATTATTTTGAAATTATGTGACTATTTATTATTAGAGTTTCAAATTACGATTTGAAAGAGGAGACACACACAATCACGGTAAGTTGAACCTCGTGAAATTACGTTGTACCTTTCCAATGCTACGTCTTCTAAAAGTTGTTCTGTTGCTCTTCTTCTGTTCTGTAATGGTCTAGGCTTGTGTTGAGTTTTGAGCATGTGTGTCTCTTGATATAAACTAACATTGTAAGGGCTGTCTTCGCAGTTTGAAGGGTAAAAATCCATTCAGCCACCGTGGAGATATCAATGTCTAAAGTCAAGAAAACTGTCTTGCCCGCAAATGTGAGGGCGTAGGTTTCAAGGAGTATAACATCAGTAGGCTTTGAGCTGTAGCTGGGTGATTTTAACATATTGACCCAGGGGAACATACATTGAACATTTGACCAAGAGAAAAAACATTGCTGAGAACACAAAACCCTTTGAAAGGTCTCCTTAATGTGTCATATTAGGAGGATATTGAGCTGAGGAACATAGGGCCCTGGGAACATAGGATAAATACGCTCCCTCCCTGCTGCTTGCTGCGAGTCTGGTGCATGCACTGCATGTGATTGTACTTGTGGGAGTGATGGTACTACTACTATGGAGTGCTAATTGAACCAGTACTAGTATTAATAGCAGTAACTGTACTCATAAATTCCCATACAACATCGTCACAGGAATCATTAGGCCTTAAAGCTGTTGTGTGATCTGTTCTGTTTGAGGAGGACAAAGTGGACAACATGTAACAGGGCCAGCAGGGACATTAGACAGCACTGAAGCAGCTAAATGGAATCCAGGATTCTTTATCAATAACATCTGTATGGACGTGGTGGGAGAATGAGCTGTAACAAATAGAGGAAGTTCAATAGTATAACCAAAGAAATGACTACAATGAGTACTGTGACCACCCAAAAAATGATTTTGAGTTGTTCAAGGGGTCCTTGGTATTAATTAAGGGGACCCCTGAGTCCACCTTGCTCATCAACCTTTCAGGTCTTGGGTTTTGGGTCAAGTAAAAATGATTCCAGGATCTTGCCTGAAGTTTCTGGACTTCAGTCGAGTGAACCTTACTCTCTTTCTCTGACCTACCTTACACAGACACAGCAGCAGCACCGGCGTCACCGATGACTTGAAGAACAACAGGAAGTGATGCAACAGTGCCAGCATGGCGGCCGTGTCCTCAGAGACGGTGATGTGCGTGTAGGCCAGCGTGATGTTGCAGACGTGTTCGGGCAGAGCGCAGACGCCGTAAACCACGGCTAACGCTAACAGTGTGCAGTTCAGCTGCCGCTCCACCGCCTGGTGCTGCTGACGCTTCTGATTGGAGGATCGGTCATCATGGTTACGCTTCTTTTCGGCAGAGTCGGAGTCGCTGTTGACGTTGCGGGTGGCCATTTGGCAGAGGATAGTAAAGAGGATGGGGAGGCAGAAGTAGCAGCCAAAACACCACCACATACGACCCTGAAACATAGTACAGGAGTAATCTGATTATCTTACATGGAGACACAGTAATACTTTGTGGTACTTTTGTTGTTTGTAATAGTCTGGAAGTTATGGTACTATCTGGTATGATTCTGTGCAATACTTTTACCACTTTGTAATACTTATTGACCAGGCAGTACTTTAGCATAGAGTTGAATCACTTTGCTGATTCAAATCCTTTTGTTTAGTTCAGTACAAAGATTCATAATCACCAAATCGTATCTCTCATCTTATTAGCTCAGGGAACCCTAGAAAAAACTGTAAAACCTGATATATATTTAGATATATATTTAGACTGTTCCTCTCCCATCGATCTTCTCCGACTAACTTCAGCGATTTCTTCATCTACGCCATCAACCTGTCTAAGCCAACTTCCCTTTCTCTCTAAGAGAAGAGGATTTTCAGCCAGGATTTAGAGTGCATCATAGCACAGAGACAGCACTGGTGAAAATTACAAATGACCGTTTAATTGCATCAGACAGTGGACTTGGTCTTGTTAGATCTTTTAGAACATTTAATTGGCATTAAAGGAACCGCACTAAGCTGGTTTAAATCTCAGTTTGTACATGTTAACGTGAGTCCTCCGTGCGCGCCAAAGTTAGTCACGGAGTTCCACAAGGTTCTGTGCTTGGACCGATTCTATTCACCCTATATATGCTTCCTTTAGGCAAAATTATTAGGAAACACTCCATAAACTTTCATTGTTATGCGGATGATACCCAATTATACCTATCGATCGAGCCAGATGAAACTAATCAGTTAGCTAAACTTCAGCATGCCTTAAGGACATAAAAACCTGGATGACCTGCAATTTTCTGATGTTAAACTCTGACAAAACTAAAGTTATTGTACTTGGCCCCAAACCCCTCCGAGACACATTATCTAAAGATATAGTTACTCTAGATGGCATTGCCCTGGCCTCCAGCAGCACCGTAAGGAACCTCAGAGTTATCTTTGATCAGGATTTATCCTTTAACTCCCACATGAAACAAACTTCAAGGACTGCCTTCTTTCACCTACGCAACATTGCAAAAATCAGACACATCCTGTCTCAAAATGATGCAGAAAACTAGTCCATGCATTTGTTATTTCTAGGCTAGATTATTGCAATTTCTTATTATCAGGCTGCCCCAATAAGTCCCTGAAGACTCTCCAGTTGATCCAGAATGCTGCAGCACGTGTACTGACAAGAACTAGGAAAGGAGATCATATTTCTCCAATATTAGCTTCCCTGCACTGACAATTATTCAATTATTTGTGCTGTTATGGTTATTGAAAATGACACTCACTTATACACTAGCTTTTACACTGCTGCCACTTTTCTTGAAAAAGAGTTCGATCTTGTCTGCTTCACCCAAAAAATTTAAGGGGCATAAATTCACATAAAAAGACTATAGTATATCAACAATGCAAATCAATTTAGAGAACATGGCCAAAGATGAAAGGAACCTGCCAACATGGTAATAGCTGTATTTTCAAACACAATGCATAGGAAGCAGCATGAGTACAGATGCTCCATTGGGATACAATAGGGAAAGGGGGTGTGTTACTTTTTGAGGTATTTTCTATGACATAATTAGAAGAATACGTTTGACTCATAAAATAAAATGATCATAACTACATATTATCAAAAGTAATAGTAATAAAATATAAAATTAAAATATAAAAAATCGACTATCACTGCTACTATTATTATTATTAATTATTATTATCATTACAATTATTATTTTTATTCATATTAATATATTACCACTACCATTACTATTATCTCTATGTGGAGATGGTATTGTGCTACTCTATGTTCTCTTTCCTTTCAAATGTTCATTCTTGGTTTTAAATACAAAACTGTCCTTACCTCGAGGTCCACGACGCCTCATGTCAAATGATTGCTTGTAATAACTTTTAGTCGCCACTCACCTTTACTTTTGATATAAATTAGTCAAAAGCTGTTCTCCCTCAGTTTGCTTTCTTTCTCTTTCCTTTCTTTTCTGGGAACCCAATTTCCCTAGGTGAAATTGTTATTTAAAGATGGAGAAGTAGAAAGAAAACAACAAAGATGGTTATAAATGTAAAATAAACATATTAGCCATGTGCTCAATGAGTCAGTATTTATTATTTTTTATGGATGTGGGCCAAGGCGCACTCATCCATGCAGCCTGTAATTATAGCTGTGATTCTGTTCTGTTGACACGTGGACAAATGCAAAGTCATCCGAATATGTTCTTTTTAAACAGTTTTTCTTTGTTCGCTTTGTTTTTCTTTGTTTGCAAGTTTGCAATTTTGCAATCTCTTTGCTCTTCTGATGTTGCTTCTTTTTACCAGGAAATGCTGGGATGTAGGTAAGAGATGGCAGAATTGACCAACTTATATGCCAAATGGCTGTTTCAAATATGTGTTTACTTCTGGGGCTATATCACAGCTTGTGTTGCAAAGAAAATGAAATGGCCTAAATAAGGCCTATTTATTTTCTTTTTTAGTTTATGATTAGGCTGCTTTTGCAATGTAGCAAAATAAAAGATTTGAAAATCTGGTGGCGCGTTGTGTCAAGTGTTCATGCATAATGAGAGTAATAGCTCAGGGAAATGTCCGGCCCCGGACCCTCAGCTTTCTGAACAATATAGTTATACTGTATATCTAGTAGTTATATATCTTTCTGGCTGGTTTTCACATGGTTTGTATTGATTTTAATGGAAGAGACATTTCTGTGTCTGAGTAATTTGTGTTTTTGTTACTTTACAGCTGCCTGCCGTCATTTGTTTTACACTTTATAGATTGCTAAGAAGATCGCCTACTATTCGGTGAGTTTTGTATTTTCAACAATTTTATGAGCCGCTCAGTGACTTAAATGTTCAAGTTCAGGGAGAAAGCGAGGCAGGACCGGATTTGTAGCATGACGAATCAGATCTGGCTCCTTGCAGTGAAGAGACGGGACAGTAACACTTCTACTGTGGGTGCGCTGGTACCTGACCATTTACGCATCGTCAGTCACAGTTAATACTGAGCCAATGAAGAGAGGGAAGTATCTACATCCAGGTTTGAGGTGAGACATAATGAATGCCTGGACGATTTTCAGAACTTCCTGTTGGTCAGTTTAGCCTGTGTGTGTCTGTTATATTCTCACCTGGTGATACCTGAGCAACAGAGAGTGGAGGGAGTCGGGCAGGTAGAGGGACAGAGGGGAGGAGGGGGTGATGGTGCAGGAGTCGACCAGCTGGCCAGTGGACGGAGACACGGCCTGGCTCAGCTGCCACAGGAAGATTTCGGGGCTGGACAGCAGCAGAGCGGCGAGCCAAACCAGCAGCAGCTTCAGCAGCACCGAACGGCAGCGCTCCACCCGCCGAGCCTTTGGCTGGGGCGAGGAGGTGGCAGCGTGGAAACGATCGATACCCAGAGCACACAGAGTGAAGGAGGTGATGCCCAGAGACACGGCCTGCAGAGAACGAGGAGGAGAGAACGACAACTATCAGTGTTTCAACATCCGTCAGTGAGTGTTTTCATCCCTTGTCCAGTTTTATCATATGTTCTCTCAAAGTAGTAGACCTTTGTTGCAAATTGAAAATCAAAAGCTGTCATTTCCTCAGCTGACTAAATTGATTACACTAAGATTGCAAAATTGTCAAAACTCGGTGGTTCAACATTTTAGGAAATATTGTTCTATTGTTCTGGTTTTAAGGAGTAACGGAACAATTTCTTCGCCAACAAGAAAGCAGTAATACAAGAAGCACACCGACTGTACAATCTGGGTTAGCTTCACTTACATGGTGCATTCAAGACCATGGAAGTTTCCGTATCACTGATGTTAGCATTAGCTTCAGGTTGTTTTTTCCCTCCGTCGGTGTCTGCAGGGATGTTAGCTAGTTTAGATTCAAACTTTTTTCTTTTCACTAAGAACTATATTCAGTACTAGTTATATAATAAAGTTACTTTGTCACTTGTGTGCTCCTTTAATTAATCAAAGATCAAGTTATGCAGGTTGTGTTACCACAAAACCTCAAGTTTGCCTGACACAGAGTTTCAAACCCAACTCCCTAGACCATCGCCATCTTGGCTACTTCTCCGATTCATTAAACATTGTGTTTTTTACATTACATCACAGTTTTGCAGTGGATGGTAGCATCCTAGAGGCGGAACAGTGAGTTTCAAAGTTCAAGAACATGATTCCTGACTGACGTTAACACCTTTGACTCTGTGGTAGTGATTCATAAGTGTAATTTTCAAAGTAAATGACCTTTTTCATCAGACAAAGTTCCAAATTTTGTTAGTATTTAACGTTATCCTGTGTGTTTGTTTGTTTCTTCTACTGACTGAAAGATCGGGTGTTTCCCAAACTGTTAAAAAATCTACCTGCCTGGTCTGTGGTCAGTTACCACACAAATCAAAAGCGTCACTTTCACCACTCTTGTCACATGTATGCAGTTTAACATTAAATCCACAACTTAACGTTCTCCAGAGACTGACCTACTGAGGTCAATGAGGCCTAATGTGTGCCTGAAAAGATAAAAACACACCTTTCAGCGACTCCGAAGCTGACTCTGTGGAAGACTGGAAACAGACTAATCACGTCCGATCAGTTCTGCTGAGATGAGCCGAAACACTCAACTCTTCTCTGAACTGAGAGCCTCCAATATTGCCACCAGAGACGGGGTTACAAATCATACAAACACATTTTCACCCCAAATTTGTTCCTGTCAAACTACAAAAGCGGCAGCAGGATGTTCCGGCAGACATAGAAACAGACAACGATATAATGTTTGGTAGAGTCTACACTTCCCGCACCGTGACGTAGGTGATGTGATTCATATTGTAGCCAACGGTTTCATGTTACAATAGTGATCAACATTCGGTGTAAGTAACGGGCCAAGAAACGTACCAATGTGCCAGCAAAGGCAACGAAGAAGACTGTAAGCTAGCACACAACACGCAAACAATGCGGTTTTCAAAATATTGGGAAAAAAACTGCCTTGCAGATGAGAAACGCTGAATTTAAGTGTGTGTTTTCACAAGAAAACAGAGAGGCGGAGCCTAAGAACAGCAGTGTTGAACAGTCCGACAGTTAGAGTATCTTGATGACTACTCGCGAGGTTGTTATTACATTTGGCGTTGATATTCCACAGAGGATGTATCTTAGACTTCATCTTCACCTGGTATTAACATTTGATCTGTGTCTGGATAACAACATCTGATCACAGGTCTTTACATTTACACCTGGTATCAAAAACAGTTCTTGTTATTTCCATTCTGCCGCATTGTGATCAGATCTCAATATGCAGGCGGAGCTTACAGACTTCTTAACAAACATCGTGAGGCCCAGGCGAAGGGAAGTGACGCGTGACACTCTTGAGGGACAGCTAGACGTGCGACGTGAGGGTCACATGACAGACGGAGACCGCTGAAGGCATCCGTACGATGAACGTAAGAGTGTAAGAATGGGTGGTCACGTGACCCTGGTCGTGCAGGTTGTCCTGACGTGATGCTGTTTTATGCGCTCTACTTATTTTTCATTTGCAGAGGAAGAGCTCGCTTGAGAAAGCAGGAAGAAGCAGGGTCAACTGACCCTTCGACTTGTCGGGTGGAGTATTACTCACACCTGGGTGAGATCTGAGTATCACAATGTGAGCTAGACCTCCAGATGTGGTCTGAGGTGTTTTGCTGCACATGTTAGAGGCTCGAAGGCCTACTCGAATCTGAAGTGCATAAACTTCAAAAAAAAAGAGAGATCCGATCCGACGGTGACCCGAGCGCAGACGGACCTGAGGAGACCCCATACAAAATGCCTTTGACCTGAATAGACCCTAATAGAGTGTGAAAGAGCAGCAATATATAATAACGTCCTGACAATTTGTTTTACACACGCTACTGATTTCCTAAAATATCTCTTGCGGTGACTGTGTCGTATCACCCGATCAGAGCTGACGCTGAGCACACTTATAGGCCTTTTCCACCAGCATGGAACCGGCTCCGTTCTGGTTCACGCACCTAATTTCAACACTTCAAACAAATATAAATTGGTTCGGAACCCGAACAGTTGGTTCTCAGCTGGGGAACCAAAACATTTTCGAACTGAAGTGGGCGTGTCATGTTCTACAGATCGTTGTGCATTGAGCAACGGCCTCTGTTGACACATCTTTGATTATAATGGTTCCCCTCCAAACTGGTGGAAACTGGTTCACTAGATAGCACCAAGGTTCCAAGAATCTTGAACGGAACCAGTTCAAGAACCAGAGCTAATTTGGTGGAAAAACAGTATCATTCAGATCCACCTGATTAAATTAGAGTTTAATTGGGTCTCTTAGAACTAAGTGGACCCGTGAAGACCTGTACCAGGTGTGAATGGGGTCCTGAGAATCACCCGCTAATGATGTCCTGACCTTTTTCTCCAAACTTTTCACTTGTATGCAAAAATATTCTAAAATACTCTTAAAGTCTAACAACCACTTCGTCACTACACCTTCACACTCCTCAGAGGATGAACCCTTTCCGTTTCCGCCCATGAAGCTTCCTCTAGCGCCACCCTCAGGACAAATCACAGTAACGCATTTAACCCAGCACACGTTAGCACTTAGAGTATTTATATGACAAAAACACAAAATCAGTTTCAAGCAATCTCACTGATTTCCTCATCCCCCTCCTACTTCCACATAAGCCCCACCCACCTCCATATAAGGCACCATGCGGCAGGTGATGTCACCCAGGATCCTCCTATGGGAGAGCTGGTTGAGGACCACCACAGGAAGGCAGAGCACCAGAACCAGGAAGTCCCAGAATGCCATGCTGGCCAGCAGGTAGTTCCAGGCAGACCTCATGTAGTAGTTGTTCCAGACGATACACATGACCGCCATGTTTCCCACCACGCCCAGTGCCAGCACTAGGCCGGCCAGGAACAGGACCGCGTAGGCTGCATATGAGCTCTCCGCCAGCGGGTAGAAGGGGTTGAAGAGTCCTGGGGCGTCGTGGTCAGAGCTGGAGGCGTTTCCATAGAGATTGATATTTTGATCATCATTATTCTCGTCCCCTGCCACTACTTTTGTTCTGTTGTCGAACTCGGTGGCCTGCGGCGTCGTCACTGAGTCGTTCTCGAAGGACTGGCTGAAGGTGGACTGTTGCTCCTCCTCATCGGCGCCGCGGGCCAGGCGGCGGTGCTGGTCCAGGTCTAAATCCAGCATCTCAGGGAGGGGGAGGTTCTGGGTTGGGTTGTAGGTGCCGTCCTGGGTCCTGAGCTGCTTCGTGATCCAAAGGGGTTCCAGTTCGACGCGGAAGGAGGGTTTGTCAAGGGCGTCGCGCTGACTGTCGTGTTGCCCGACAGTCTTTGCATCCGTAAACAGCAGCGGCAGGTAAAGACACAGCCACAGACCGACAGACAGAGCCATGATGCAGATTTTAAATGCGAAAGATTCCTCTGAAATTCGGTAGATTCAAACCAGAGTTGCTCAGGATTGGTTGTTCTCGTGCTTTAAAGGATGTGACAACAGAATAATAGTGCAGAATTTGGTGCAGCGCTCCAATAAAATTCCAGCAATGTTTCAAAAAGTCCCAATATTCAGGAACAAAACGATCAGCTTGATGTTGGCAAAGTCACCGAAAACCTTTCGGGAAGGTGCTGATCTGGTTCAGAGTTCCTGACGAAAAGACAATAATTTGTTCTGTAAAGTCGACAATTCCAGGAAGAATTATGGTCGAATTACCCCGAAGTTGGTAGCTGTTTACTCGACATCTACCAACGTTTCAGAAAGTTTCTAAGTGATGAACAAACACTGTCGTTCGTTAAGACGTCCACTAGATTTTAAATAAGTTTGTAGTCCGGACAAGACGATGGTCTCCTCTGTTCTCTCTTCTCTTCTCTTCGATTCTCTAATCAGGCTTGTCTCTTTAAACTCCCCAATACTCCAAGTTTCCCACTTTAAAACTTGACTCTGTTTTTCTCATCCATTAGTAATCCAAACAGGTGTTGGAGCTCCAGGAGGAGGGGGAGCAGGGTGAGGGTCTGTGTCCGTGTCGGGGCTGCTGTGTCTGGGCTACAGGCAGCGGAGAGACTGGGCGTCCTGGAGCTCTGAGGGTCTCTGGGAACCAGCAGCCCTCTGCAGTATGGCTAGATGGAGCCTTTGTCAGGACACACACACACACACACACACACACACACACACACTGACAGGCCTACAAACACAAGCATACAAACAAGGTTGGCACACACACAAATACACACATTTGTCTGCACAGTCATGCGTGCATACTTTCTTTTGCGCTTTTTGGCTTTCACTTTCTCTCACACACACACACACACACACACACACACACACTCAAAAATCACACACATTTAAACACACTTCTGCTGCCCCCTGGTGGTGGTTTTACTGGGAACCAGAGCCAGCTGAGTTCACTGAAACACATCAGACTCGAATACTGGTGAAACCACTTTTCTGTGTGTGTGTGTGTGTGTGTGTGTGTGTGTGTGTGTGTGTGTGTGTGTGTGTGTGCGTGTGTGTGTGTGTGTGTGCGTGTGTGTGTGTGTGTGTTCTTGTGAGAACCAACTTCACAGTGAGAACATTTTTGCAGGGTGAGGACAGATCTGGCTAATCTTCCCTTTCTTACTGCACAATACTACATACTACTACCTAATGATGTTATCTGAATAATGACACCGTCCTGCTGCCCCAAACACTCACCACAGCACCACAAGTGGATTCATCCGCCGCTGGAAATAGTCCCCAACAGATGCACCGTTTCCTCCTGTTAGTTTGGTAAAAACTACAGCGAGCAGCTGTTAAGCAAAATATAAAATAGCGCCACTCTGATGCTTTAAATTCATCTTATGGTTCCACTCACATCTGATTTAGTGCGTTCTGGGAGCACTGATATAAACTTTTCCTGATCCAGATACAGATCATGTTTATACTACGTGGAAATGGGAACGAAAAGTCATGTGAATGGGTGTTAAACTCATACTGGGAGAACGGTTTTTAATCAGATCTTTATGGACAAATGTCTTGTTTGAGAAAACTGTTTCTTGAAAACAATCATCAGGTTGAAGGTGGATTTTTTTTTTTTTTTTAGTAAAAATAAAAGATTCATTTGGAGTTCAGTTCCTGCTTTTTGTTATCAAAACTGTCTGGAGTGAAGTGGAGAACTTGTGTTGTTTGATTAATCTGCCGAAAGAAAACATCACGGTGAGAGTCGCTGTTATAAATAAGCAGGACACATTTAAGGAAAATGTTTTCCTTAGTAATATTTAACAAAACTAACTTTTAGTGTTAATTATTTATATTATTTTCAGATGCTGAAACACCCACAGACCTGCAGTTCCTCTTGTTACCACCGGAGGTCGATGCCGCTCCATGTTAGTGAAGCTGTGACTGAGTCGACAGCAGAATCGTCTCCAATTCTTCGATTACTGACACAATGAGCAGCTTATAGTACAGCAGCGGTGGAGGAAGTATTCAGGTACTTAACTGCAGTAAAAGCACTGACACACTCTGTGGAAACACTGCTGCAGTGAAAGTGTGTGAGTGTAATCAGGAAAAAGCCCTTAAAGCATTAAAGCAGTGCAGCGTCCCTGTGGCTGCTGTGCTGTTATATATTCTATCATCAGGTTATTATTCCTCGTGCATTAATGTAAAGCAGGATGTTGCTGCTGCAGCTGGTGGAGCTGGAGCTCATGTTGAACCGGTTTGTCTCGGACTGCAGCTGATGATGCTTTTCATTCTGGATCCATCTGCCGATTCTTTTCTCCGTCGATCCACCGATCGATCGACCCAGAGCCCAAAGCGACGCCTTCACCGTGTCGTCGTGTCCGACCGACAGTCCGAAGCTCGACGTTATTAACAAACATCACAGTTATTACAGTCGTTCAGAGGAAAAGCAGCAGATCTGCACATCTGAGGAGCTGCAGCCAGGAAGGGATTTTACAGGAAAAACGACTTCAAACATCAAAATACATTTCCTGTCAATCGACTAATCGTTTCAGCTGAACTTGTATAAACTGTTGGGAAGTTTAATTAATAACAAAACACATTTTATAAGCTCTTCAGATGTTTTGTGTGTAAAAATCTGAATCTGTAAAGTAGCTGCAGCCGTCAGATAAATGTAGTGAAGTCAAAAGTCCAGTATTTCCCTCTGAGGCGGAGCAGAAAGTAGCATGAGATGAAAATACTCCAGTAAAGTACAAGTACCTACATTTTATACCTAAGTGCAGTAAATGTACTTAGTTACTTTCCACCGCTGTAGTGAGGAGTTCTTCCTCACGACCCCCACAGTTAAAGAAAGCAGCCGGAGAGGATTCTGTGGTTCTGGTTCATCCAGCTGATGAACACAAATGTGTCGCTCTTACTTCTGACTTCCCGTTAACTCGTCTGGTTTTTCTACTGATCATTTAGTCACAAAATGTGGCGCGAAAATGGCCGAAACACAGAACAGAGAACTTTATTTGAACAAAAAAAAAAACTACTCGCAGCCAAACAGAACTTCAGGATTTACAAAGGTCACGTTATCAGGCCTCTGTGCACACACACACACACACACACACACACACACACACACCCACCACCCATTTGGCAAACACTGTCAGTAATTAGGTGATCATTAGGTGTTCTCCCATGATGCACCAGGGCAGTGTTAACGGCTGATTTCACTCTCTAAAGTCTCCAGTTTTGTCCTGAAACAACAGAAAACCGACCCTCGCAGGTAGAAAGCAGCGGTGGAAAGTAACTGAGTACATTTATTAGTGCTTGTACGTCACTACCACCGCAGTTATCTCACAACTTTAGTCACTTTGCAGATAATAAATGATGACGTATCATTTCAGGTTAAGCTGCCCGGCAGCAGCTCCACCAGCTGCAACATTAAGGTGATGAACACATGAATGCATCAATAATTATAATATAATAAGATATGTGTTATTCTGCATAATGAGAACTTTTGCACTTTTTGACTTGCACCAGAGTATTTCTACACTGTGGCGTTACTGCTTTTACTTTAAGTAGAAGATCTGAGTGCTGAGTACTTCCACCTCTGATAAACGGACTTAAGGCTACAAGCGGCTCAACGCTCAAACACAACATCTGTTGTGAATATGTAAACATCTGGTGCTCAGAAATATTCAGACTCCACTATAAAATATCGACTTATATTTGGGCCGATACAGTTTATAGCTGACGTCAGGAGTTAAGGTGAAGGACTCACTGTGCAAACTGCCGCCACCACACCTCAAAAACCCGGTGAAGCGGCAGGAAATGGATTTCCAGGAGTCTCCAGGAGATTAAGCGTGATATCATTAATGCTTTTAACTCTTGCTGTGCGTACAGCCTGCCTCAAATAGCCTACAGCAAATGCGCCGCTGACTCACACACGAGTGAACGCTCCTCGCCTGCCAGCTTTTCGGGACGTGCAGCTACCTGCCCGAATCGCCTGTCAGCGTTCACCAACCGGACCGAGCGCAGGCAGAGAAAAGAGAGGAAGACACCAACTGCAACTGAACTGCTTTAAAACCTCGACAACTACTGGGTGGACTGCAGTTAAATCTCCAGCAGGTCTGCAGGTCAGCGTGTGCTCCTGTTCAGCTCCAGGCCCGGCTGCACTGTGAGCGCGATGGCTGCGCATCATGCAAACGAAGGCATCCTGACATGCTAACAGTCAGCATGCTGCTGCTATGCTAAATGTTGCCTTTTTCTCAGCTCCCGTCAGCCTCTCTTAGATCTGATTTGAAGGCTTTGCTCATTACTGGCTCCGCACATCTGAGAGCTCTCGAGATCCTGCAACAGTCCTGCTTGAAGTTCTCCGGTCCCGGCCTCAAACTAAAGGATGCTTCGCCGTTACTGTCAAGGCTCCTGAACTCTAGAGCTTCCTGTTGAAGTTCGTCTCGTTACCTCAATGACTTCTATTATTAAAAACTTATTATTATTAACTTATTATTATTATTACAAACGTCCATTTCTGCATTAAGTGATGTCTCTTTTAACTCTTTTCATTACTTTTGGCTCATCTTAATGGATTGAACCTCTGCTTCTTTCTTTTTTTTGTTCTCCTGTGAAGCACTTTCAAACTTTTGTTTTTAAAAAGTGCTACATAAAAAAAATAAACAATATAATGTATAAAGATATAAAGTAGAGCTCCAAGTCGAGCCAAGGCTTTCAGGGTAGAGCTGAGACGAGTCTGAGATGTCATGCGCTGGCCACCGTACAGAGAATAAAGTCTTATTATTTAGGTAATGATCCGGTCTTTCCTCTTCACCCTCAGGACAAACGGACTTTTGCCGGCTTAAAAGATCAAACCGGAGAGGAAGGAAACGGAGGAAAAGGCACTTTTTGAAATCACTAAATCGAGACTGAGGAATGGTCTTAGTGGGCATTCAGACCAAAAATGGCCCAATGTTAAAAAAAAAATAAAAATAAAGGGGGCCTGTGTTGCTTCGGGTACCTGAGAGACAGTTCGAGTAACAGATCCGTGAGTTTGAAGGCTGATTTCAGTCTGAACGCGACCTTCATTAGAGATACACTCATCTTCACCACGCTGTAAACGAATCACCCTGATGCATCGATCGTTTATTTAAACACACACACAAAGTCTTTTGATTGACAGGTGGCAGGTGTTACAGCTCCTCGGAGCGACGGCCGCCATTTATCAACCGGTCAGGTGAGTGGACGGGCCGGATACGGACACAGTGTCCTGCTCAGTCCACTCTGCTCCTGCAGCTCTATATAAGGTTGTCGGCCTCTCCGGTGGAAAGACGTGGAGGGCAGCACAAGTCACTGGACACACACACACACACACACACACACACACACACCTTATATGGGAGAGAAAGTCGGTGGAAAATGTTGGTGTGAGACAACAGAGCGTGAAATTCCTCCTTTCTCTTAAATCCAAATCTAAATCTCCCAGAGCTGACAGTCATGTTTGGTTTGGAGCGAATCATCGCGCTGCAGCTCAAAGATGACCTAAAAAAAAAAATAATAAAAATAATAAAAACACACAATCTGGTCTGTTCATGTGGGATTTAACCCAAATTCACACATGATCCATGTGCACTTGACAGATCAAACATCAAGACGCGACTCCAGCTTCCAGTTCTGTCCTCTCAGACTTCATCCACCCGTCATGTCTTCACCATCCAGCCTGCGGCCCTCGCCCGGCTGATTTAGTCCCTTCAGGGGTGGAGGAGTCTGGGTGGAGATGAGGTGGATTGGCAGGTGACAACTACCACAACCGATTGTGATTTCAGAGACCTGTTTATTAAACACATCCTGATATCCTCTCTCAAATATTTTCAAAGCGTCTACGCGCACGATTTGAAAATTCCTTACCCTAGCGCCATCTGGTGGTATCGTCGAGAATAACAGCAGAGAGAAAACTTAAATAAACATTGACTTTTTGTGTTATTTGCTTTAATGGCGCGATTGAGATGAGAAGATTGATGTTAATGTTTTGTCTGTAAATACAGAGGCTGAGCCATTAGGCGTTTAGTTTAGCCAACACCTCTAAAGCTCACTTACTAACATGTCGAATCTTGTTTGTTTCATTTGTAAATGTGTCGTGTGTCTTCTGTGCAGCGTCTTCACTCGTTTCCTACCAACCTCACTGCGGTGGAAGAAGTATTCTGTCCTTTTACTGAAGTAAAAGTAATAATACAACAATGTAAAAAATACTCTACAAGTAAAGGTTCTGCATGCATTAGCCTACTTAAGTAAAAGTAAAGAAGTGTTAGCTGTAAAATGTAGGCTAATTAAAGTCATCAGTTGTAAAAGTTCTCCTTATGCAGTAAAATGTCTCCTGTGACTGATACCTGACTCTATCTGACATTATTAGATAATTAATACTGATGCATCAACGGAGCTAGTTTAAACTACTTTATATACAGTTAGCTAGTTTTAACTGGTTTATATACAGTTAGCTAGTTTTAACTACTTTATACACAGTTAGCTAGTTTAACTACTTTATATACAGTTAGCTAGTTTAACTGCTTTATACACAGTTAGCTAGTTTTAACTACTTTATATACAGTTAGCTAGTTTTAACTACTTTATATACAGTTAGCTAGTTTAACTACTTTATATACAGTTAGCTAGTTTTAACTGCTTTATATACAGTTAGCATTTAGAGTTAGCTAGTTTTAACTGCTTTATATACAGTTAGCTAGTTTTAACTGCTTTATATACAGTTAGCTAGTTTTAGCTGCTTTATATACAGTTAGCTAGTTTAACTACTTTATATACAGTTAGCTAGTTTAGTCCAGTGGTTCCCAACCTAGGGGTCGGGCCCCTCCAAAGGGGCACCAGATGAATCTGAGGGGTCGTGAGATGATTAATGGGAGAGGAAAGAAGAAGAAACAAAGTTCTGATACACAAATCTGTTTTCAGTTTTTGGAGTTTTCTCTAATCTCTGAATTTAGTGAAATATTGGGTCACTTGAACAGTTATTTAAATGAAACCATGAGAAGTTTAGAGGTGGAACTGCTAACCCAGAGACATCGGAAAAGAGGCCGAAACTACACACTGACTTTTCTAAGAGGTCACAAGCAAAAAAAAAGGTTGAAAACCACTGGTTTAATTTTAATGCAGTGTATTTTATAAGCTTCTCAAATGTTTTTAATAAAATCTACAAAATTTTCCTCTGAAATGTAGTGAAGTATAAAGGATCATAAAATGGAAATACGAAAGTAAAGTACAAGTACCTCAAAACTGTACTTGAGTAAATGTACTTAGTTACTTTCCACCACTGCAACCTTACCAGCCAGGCAACTCTGGGAAATCGTTGCTGTCGTTAGCTTAGAAATAGTTCCAGCACATACTGTAACTTCCCCTGTTAGCTTCCTGCACCAAATATCCAACCAGAGCCGCTAACCCCCCCCCCCAGTCGTCAAAGAAATGTCCATTTATGAAAAGGTTTTTTTGCCCACCTGACGTAGTATATGTGTATTAAATGACAAAAAGTCTGAAGTGGGGTAGGATGGTATTTTGTAAAAATAACACATCAATATACACTTAACCTTATGAACAATGTAGCATACTTATCAGCAATGGTCATTGTGTTGCGCAGAACCTCCCCGTTATGTTTTTTGGCACAATGTGACCCTCCAACCACAGTTACAGTGATTAAAAATAATAATGCACAAAAGGCCTTTTGGATAAGGTTACAGTTAACGTAAAAATACTTCACTTATATTGAACAGATTTAGCTTTTTACAAGGTTTTATCACAGAGCTATGACCAAATGATAATTTGGATAGGAACGAAGGTTTCAGGTTGTAATGAACTGAAATATAAATGCTGATTAATTATTGAAATGTAACCTAACTTTTCACCAGGAGACTAGACCGATGACCTCGATGTTTCTCCTCCTTCTCTTCGTCCCAGTTAGCCGACCTCGTCTGGGTCTGTAACCTCCAGAGAAGTTTGTGTTTTCAAGTTCGGATGGAAAATCTCGCCTCTTCTATTTTTTTTATTTATTTATTTTTTTTTTTTTAGATCTTCTCCCTATTTAGACAGCTGTCTATTTCTAAATCTGTCCATGCCTCCATCCTCCGAGCGTCCGGCCCACATCACTTCAAAAGGTAGACACAAGTATGTCACACACACACACACACACACACACACACACACACACATATAACCACGTGATGTACAGTCAAAGAAACATGAACTCTTTTCAGTCTGATCCTCTGAAATTTAATGAGCTTCAAGTCTTAAAATGAGCTCTTTATGCACAACGTGGGAGAAAGGAAAGGGTCAGCGGAGGAGAGAAGCAGTCCGACATTTAAACTGTCTTATACACTCCGATAACCACCAGCCAGGATGATGCAAATACGAAGGTCCTGAAGGTGTATTTACCTGCCGATAGACGGCCAGTAGCACGAAAGCATCTCTTCTTTTCTCTCGTGAAAGATTCATTCTCGTTGTTCCCCAACAAGTCAATA
Source organism: Siniperca chuatsi (assembly GCF_020085105.1). Classification (NCBI taxonomy): domain Eukaryota; kingdom Metazoa; phylum Chordata; class Actinopteri; order Centrarchiformes; family Sinipercidae; genus Siniperca; species Siniperca chuatsi. The sequence goes on along the minus strand of NC_058051.1, from coordinate 29,666,534 downwards.
TTCCCCCCCAACAGAACTCAATCTATAATAATACATCATAATTTAATGAACTGTACACATGTACATGTACAGTACACACATGTACACACGTGTACATCTACAGTACACACAGTACACACGTGTACATCTACAGTACACACAGTACACACGTGTACATCTACAGTACACACATGTACATGGACAGTACACACATGTACACACGTGTACATCTACAGTACACACAGTACACACGTGTACATGTACAGTACACACAGTACATCTACAGTACACACAGTACACACAGTACATGTACAGTACACACGTGTACATCTACAGTACACACAGTACATGTACAGTACACACAGTACACACGTGTACATCTACAGTACACACAGTACACACATGTACATGGACAGTACACACAGTACACACGTGTACATGTACAGTACACACGTGTACACACGTGTACATCTACAGTACACACAGTACACACAGTACACACAGTACATCTACAGTACACACAGTACACACAGTACATGTACAGTACACACAGTACATCTACAGTACACACAGTACACACATGTACTGTTAACGTAATGCAGAGGGACGTCTGCAGCCAATAAGTCACATCTCTTAACCAACATGTTTCCCCTCTGAACCTGAGCTGTAATTTGATTTCAGTTTAGCAGGTTTTTAGTCTAAAGCAGAACAGACGCGCACACGCACACACATGCACGCATTCACGCACGCACGCACACACACACACACACACACACACACACAGGTCTGGATTTGTTTCTTACACCCGGCGGAAGTTTTACGCCTCCCCAGAAACAAATGTGCTGTTGGCCTGTCCTCGCCATCGCCACGGAGACCGCAGACAAACCCTGACTGCCCGCTGTCACCATGGATACCACAAACACACACAGACACACACACACACACACACACACACACAGCTAATATTGTAAATCTCTTAATGAACAGGACATGTGGAGACTACTAATCAACATCAGTTAGTGTTGCTGTGTTAGTGTTCACTCCTCGTCTCTGTTTAAAGGGTGAAAGTGTGACGGCGAAATAGCATGAAACTGTTTGTTTTTGCTCACTTTTATTACTGATTGCCTTTGTGTTAGCCGTTAGCGAAGGGCTTATTTTGTTTTGTTTATTTATTTTTTATTAATGCTATGCTAGGTAGCTAGCTAGCTATGTAGAAAGACGACACCCCCTTTCTTAGTCCGACAAAGCTCTGATTGGTTGATTGTTCCTCCAGCTGTTAACAAGTCACCAGACCTATGGGACCTTGTTTAAGTTACACTGGTATTAAATAGGGCACACGCTATGGTATTCGGTGTATTTTAAGACGTAATATTAACACAAAACAAGATAAGATAACTTTATTTATCCCGAGGGAAATTGTTGCAATTAGCAGTTGCGGCACAAAGTAGGAAAGAGTGTAAATAAATATCAACAAACAGAAATATCCACAAAATCCGGGCCAATGTTTGAGGTGTCTCGTAATATGATTTTCACAGACACCTGCCGGCCAATCAGGAACAAATATTTTCTTTGGCTGCGTTGTAAATGTGTTCGCCGTCCTGTTTTCCTTCCGTGAGAGGACTTCCCAGAATATCAGGGCGTAACTGCGAGAGAAGAGACGACAAACTCTCCAGATCAAAGAACAAACGGAGAAAAAGTTCAAACAGCTGCCAGTTGATGTCGATTTGGTCTTTCTGTTGCTGATGTCACGATCTCCACCCCGTGTGTGTGTGTGTGTGTGTGTGTGTGTGTTTCATGTTCTTATATCCCGGTGGGGACTTTAACCTGAATGCACACTAACCCACGAGGACTTGTGTCAGCGTGGGGACGGGTAGAGACGTCCTTATGGAGGGCGAAGACCTGGTTTTAGGGTTCAGGTTACAGTCAGGGTGAGGGGCCAGGGAAAGCGTTGTGTTTAATGCCTGTCCCCCACGGGGACAGTGAAACAAACGTGTGTGTGTGAGAGTAAGACAGTGGATCAACCCGCTGCTTTAACGGCTAAAACAGGAAGTCCAGTCAGCACGACTACGCACACACACACGCACACACACAGTCTACACGTCAGTGTGTAAAACCTCTGCAGCGATGGAAGAAGTACTCAGATCCTTTACTGCAGTAAAAGTACTGACACCACACTCTGAACACACTCCGCTACACGTCAAAGTCCTGCATTCAAAACCTTACTGAAGTAAAAGTATGAAGTATAATCAGCTAAAGTTACTTAAAGTGTGACAGTGAGAGTCGTCCCTGTGCAGTGAAACGCTTCCTGTCAGTGTTTATTATATCTGATGTTTCTGGATTCATATTCCTGCTGCATTCATGTGTGTGTTGCATTTTACTGCTGCAGATGTTTCAGGCTGAGCTCATTTTAACTGCTTCATATCCTGTTGGGCAGTTTAACCTGCAGCAATGCATCATGGTCTATAAGACCATCACGTGTTTGCAGCGTCGCTGTCATGCGAGAACCACGTATCTCTAAAAAGTCTTCCTGAGCTCAGCCTGTTTTCAGCTCTGCGACGATGCGTTTCCCAGCTGATCCGAGGGGGGGTTAAAGAGTTTATTCAGCTTAAAGGAGGGGTGTGTGATTCTAAACCAATACGCGTCTTTTTGTCTAGTTCAGCGAATTTCTCCTCGCGGTCCGCCAGCCGTCTGTTCAGTGTGAGCGCTGAAAAAACCTTCAGGTGTGTGTACTCAGCCCCGGCTCAGTGAACGGGAAACACACAAAGAGGCTCGGACCGAGCCGCACAACACTGTTCCAGCCACGATGTGTGTGTCAGGTGACGTTAAACGACCTGCCCACAGACATTCAGCTGACTTTCTAGTTTAAGATCTGCTGCTGTTGTGATGTTAGCTACAGCAGCAGGAGAGTTGTGAGCGTCGCTGTCTGGAGCTGCTGTGCCGGCTCTGGGAAACCGTCTCGTCCTCTCTGGCTGTTAGCTTCGCAGCAGCAGCTGTAGCGACAGTTTGCTAACCCGCAACCTAGCTAACGTTAGCTACGTTACTGGCTGTGTCGCTGTTCGCTCTTTATCGTGGCATTTGTCATGTGCTGGATTTTTCCAGAATCGCAGACCCGACCTTTAAGAAGGAGGAGAGTTTCCTCAGCACATGAAGGAAACTCTTCATCCTTCGGCTCATCACAAACATCTGGAGATACGAGGTTTCCACTGGACAGGAGGGGGATGAAACACTGTGATCTGTGAAGTAACTGAAGCCGTCAGATAAATGCAGTAAAAAGCACAATATTTGCCTCTGAGATGTAGCGGAGTAGAAGTATAAAGTTAAACAAAATGCAAATACTCACGTAAAGTGCAACTACATCAAATATGTACTTTGTTAAATTCCACCAATGTGCGTTTCAACAAAAAAAACCCCACAAACTTCCGCATTTATTGAAAGATGCCACTTCTCATTTTGGAGCCATGACTAGGAGTTTTTATTCTGGTCTCGCAACGGTGAAGATGATGCCACAGTTTTGGTCCATATCAGAAGAGAAACTTGACTTTTAATTACGTAAAAATAAATTGAAGTTATCTGTGAGATCAGGCTGATAGATTAACAGTTTCACAATAATCTCACCACATCCATCATGCTGTGTTACTACAGTTTAGATTTGCCAGCTACTCTAAATGTTCACTACCCAAAATAGTGTTCTTGAAATAAAACGTCGCATCCATGTCAAGATATTTAATAGTCAAATTATAACACATAATATTATAATTCTATAATTTGCATGTATTCTTAAACGTAAAATCCAGGTAGCTGTCATTTCCAGCTAGCTTGAAACAGAGTTGCAACTTGATAAACTGGTTTAAAATCTTGTTTTATGTCAGAAATACGTTCAGAACGGCCGTCAGTTTTGTTAAATGACCTGGATTTTTTAGCCACTGGTGTCGCAGCTGTAGGGATGGAGGCCGTTACGTTTCGTAGGTATAACTACGAAAAATAATGCACTATAATTCGTATATAATCCACGTAATCGGGAGCCACGAGACATTTATCGTTAGGCGCCGACCTCTAGTGGCCTCAGTAATTATGACGGGATCAGAGGAGGAAGTATAAAGAGCGTCAAAGTCCACGTAGTGAGGTGGGTGGATGGGTCAAATGCAGCGCTGTCCCGTGAAACCAAAAGTCAACGTTGAGTTATTGTAAGTTACGTAAACGTGAGTTAGTAACGAAACTTTCTTATTTTAACCGTGAGCTAAACCTGACCAAACTACGACCGCTTCGCAACGTTAACCACGTGTTTATTGTTACCATGACGACGAAAGGTCCGGTACGGCTGCTGGACGTTCGTAGGATTGTGCACGAAACGCTGATGACGTTCCCTCCCAGCCTCAGCTGCGCTCTGTGTTTACTGCTAACTAGCTAATGTTAGCATGCTAACTGCTAAGCTAAGACGGTAACGGTTGCAAACACTGATGATATTTAAACAGAACAATAATGACCATAGTTCAGGCCTAAACGACTACAAATACTGAACATTAAAGCTGCCCTTTGGGAGTTTTCTCGTAAACAAACAAAAGTTGTGTTTACGTTTAGTTATGTTGAGACGAGCTGAATGCATTTTCCTTCCTCGTTAAACATATGCAAAGCAGATTTTTTGAATATTCTGAATCCTGCATTGTTCACATCCATGTTCACGTGCTTTCAGTCTTCTTCTTCGCTGTCTTTGTTGGCGTGTTCCTTGTTTCTTGACATACTGCCGCCAACTGTGCACCAGTGGAACAGCGTGACCGTGAATTATGTCACCGGCGTGCTCATGCATGATACAAACAAAGCGGGGGACCCACTCATAGCACCAGTGGTCAAAAACTATGGGGCGCCTTTAATTTCACAGCTGCTAAGGATCAAAAACTGTCGTCGAACTTGGGCCACGTCTTCCCGATGAGATGTGGTTGAAAGCTCCGGAAAAAAGCAGCAAACTCAAAGATTAATCAGTCAACATAACATTAATATTTTAAAACAAGAATAGAAATAAAACGTTTTGTAGACCAAACGATTAATAGAGAAAACTGCCGCTCCACTCCACCTGCCGACAAAGGCTGTGCGATGTGTTTAAAAGCTCTGGAAAAAGCAAGTAAGTGGACCTTGAGCTAAGATTTTTTTTGTTTGTTTGTTTGTTTTTGTCAAACTACTATTTCCAAGGTCAACAGTGAACTTTAAAGTGCTCAGAAATAAGACATTTGTAACTTAACTGGTTTGTTTTGGTTAATGGGGGGGGGGGGGGGGTAGGGGGGCGTGTGTGCACGTGCACGTGCCTCATAGGCTTGCCCGTGCACGCCCCCTGTATGTCACGCCCTGCATGTTGCTCACACGTGTGTGTGTGTGTGTGTGTGTGTTTCTTGAAGCTGTCTGTCAGCCTTATCGACACCTCGACTCACTTCCTGGTTTTTAATACCGGAGTCTTCGGCATGAGCGCGCACGTGCACGCCCCCCCCCCCCTCCTCCACGCACTGGCAGCGCGCGGACGGAAGGAGGGAGCAGAGCGGTGGGTGGCGAGCTGCGTCTCTACACCTCTCTGTGCACACTTTAACCTCCTGGAAGACGCACACGCAGGGTTTCTATAACACTTATAGTTCCCGTAACGCTGCAGTCACAGGTGGAGGGGGGGGAGTCGGAGCTTTCTGCGACTTTTCGGCTCATTTATTGAATCTCCTCCGAACTTCTTCAGAGATTTTATTCTCCAGTTTGCTGACATGCATGAACCCGGCAGTGGCTCTGTGGAGGCGGACTGAGTGAACTTAAGACTGTGCAGGTTTTTTTGTTTTTGTTTTTCGGATCTCCAGCTGCTGCATGTGAGGAAGAGGCTGTTTCTGAAGTTTCCCCACGCGCACACAGAGAGAGAGAGAGAGAGAGGGGGAGGCAGGAGGTGAAGCGTCTCTACCTGCGGTTTTACTCTGGAGGAGCCTGAATCAGCTGCAGGATGTCTGACTCTGCCTCCAGTTTCCTTCATATCGGGGATATCGTGTCCCTGTACGCCGAGGGGTCAGTCAACGGCTTCATCAGCACCCTGGGGTGAGTCCACTGTCCACGTGCACGCGCTTACTGTGCACTACTGAAGTCCTGTGGTGGAAAGAAGCTAAAGTGCATTTACTACTACTGTAGTGCAAGTACAAGCTCCAGGTGCTTCCACTCCGCTGCATTCATGTGAAATCTTTAGCTGCTAGTTAATCTTTTAGATTTTGCATTAACAAAATTGTTAAAAATTAAACCAGTTGTTCCCAATACGTTTGGCCTGTGACGTTTTTGCAAACAAAACAGTGTATTTGGGTATTTTTTTTTATTTCTGGTATTTAAATAACAGTTTGAGGCCCAAAAAGTAAAAACAAGATCCAATATTTCACAAAAAAAGTAGAGAAACATCCAAAAAATAAATACGCAGAACTGTGTTTCTTCTTCTTCCTTCTCCCATTAATCATCTCAAGACCCTTAGGAGGGGTCCGACCCCTAGGTTGGGAACCACTGGACTACAGGGATCGTCCCTGTGTTCCCAGGGTCCTCTGAGCACGTGTGTCTGCAGGTATAAACTCACACTGTAAGAGACATGCTGTCTTCGCAGTTCAGCTGCAAAACAACAAAGGGAGATATTTCAAATGCGGTTTGAAGGGTAAAAATCTGTTCTGCCGCTGTGGAGACGTCAATGCCTAAAGTCAAGAAAACTGTCTTGCCCCCAAATGTGAGGGCGTAGGTTTCAAGGAGTATAACATCAGTAGGCTTTGAGCTGTAGCTGGGTGATTTCAACATATTGACCCAGGGGAACATACATTGAACATTTGACCAAGAGAAAAAACATGGCTGAGAACACAAAACCCTTTGAAAGGTCTCCTTAATGTGTCATATTAAGAGGATATTAAGCTGAGGAACATAGATATTCTCCCGACTAAACTAGCTGACAGTGTATAAAGCAGTAAAACTAGCTAACTGTATATAAAGTAGTTAAAACTAGCTGACAGTTTATAAAGTAGTTAAAACTAGCTGACTGTGTATAAAGCAGTAAAACTAGCTAACTGTATATAAAGTAGTTAAAACTAGCTAACTGTGTATAAAGTAGTTAAAACTAGCTAACTGTATATAAAGTAGTTAAAACTAGCTAACTGTGTATAAAGTAGTTAAAACTAGCTAACTGTATATAAAGTAGTTAAAACTAGCTAACTGTGTATAAAGTAGTTAAAACTAGCTAACAGTTTATAAAGTAGTTAAAACTAGCTAACTGTATATAAAGTAGTTAAAACTAACTAACAGTTTATAAAGTAGTTAAAACTAGCTAACTTTGTATAAAGTATTTAAAACTAGCTAACTTTGTATAAAGTATTTAAAACTAGCTAACTGTGTATAAAGTAGTTCAAACTAGCTAACTGTATATAAAGTAGTTAAAACTAGCTAACTGTGTATAAAGTAGTTAAAACTAGCTGCTTACATAAATGCACATATCCTTTAATAGAAGCTCAGTGTCCCATTAGATTCAAAGCTTAAATTAGGCGACAGTCAAAAAGCCTTAAAAGGTTAAACCTATTATTTGTTCACGTACCAAGAATCTAAATCGGTTGTTTTAGCCCTCAAAGGCACGTTTATTAAACATTAACATTTTACCATGGTATTAATTATTAAAAGCAGACAGTGGAGTCTGCTTAAAAATATACCTAGTTTAATACTTACATTTTCCTTTCCTTCGCAATGTAAAGGCTCCACTAAGAATCTAAATCAGTCGTTTTTGCCCAGAAAGTCAGTAATTAAAGGCATATTTCAACATGCTATTAAAATGTGCCTTTAATAATTAACTTTCAGGACTTAAACGACCTTTGCAGATGTTAAGGCTGTTAACATCCAATGTTTTATATGCAAACAAATAACTAATGGATGGAAAAAATGATTGGAATTGGAAAAATGCCCAACACAGTGACGTCTTCACACGTCTCGTTTGAAAGTGAAGTGAAAATATTATTAATGCCGGCTCACACGGACAAAGCACCAATCAAATGACAGCACTGACATTGTGTAGCAGTACTGTAAAGTCACCGTAAATCATCCGGCTGATCTTAGATCATCAGATGCATCAGTTTTGGCTCATTATGTCAGCTGATAAGAAACAAGAAATGTCAGAACAGACATGAAGAGTCTGTCTTAAGACACCAGTCAGGAGCTCATATAGGATGTTAAAACAGGTTTTTCTTGCTGTAATCATTCCTCCTGTTCATATGGACGGACATACCTTCCTTACATGTTTGCATTGTAAGTGATGGAGGACAAATTCCACAGTGTTGTTTCAGTGTAAAAATGTATTTCAAAGTTTGTCTGTTGCTAACACGAGGCTTCAGCAGTCTGAGTTAATCAAATTAAGAAAGTATCTCCCAAAGTCTTTTTAGTACAAAATTCCAGAAGAAGTACTCAGAGTATCAATACCACATTGTAAAAATACTCCATAGCACCAGTCCCTCCAAGTAAAAGTCCTGCATTTAAAGTCCTACTTAAGTAAAAGTATATAAGTATTATCAGATAAGATAAGATAGAACTTTATTAATCCCGTAGGAAATTCTTATACCAGAGATTGCTCAAAAATTGCAACAACATACGAATAATAAATGTAAAGTGTATAAGGAGTAAATGCTAACACCAGTGCCTAATAAAATAACAATGAAAGTAAGATACATTTAGTAAAATAAGTAAACTAATATAGAAAAGTAATATTGCACATGATATTGATGTTGAAAAACATCAATATCAGTTAGCTAGTTTTAACTACTTTATACACAGTCAGCTAGTTTTAAGTGCTTTATATACAGTTAGCTAGTTTTAACTGCTTAATATACAGTTAGCTAGTTTTAACTACTTTATACACAGTTAGCTTGTTTTAACTACTTTATAAACAGTCAGCTAGTTTTAACTGCTTTATATACAGTTAGCTAGTTTTAACTACTTTATACACAGTTAGCTAGTTTTAACTACTTTATAAACAGTCAGCTAGTTTTAACTGCTTTATATACAGTTAGCTAGTTTTAACTGCTTTATATACAGTTAGCTAGTTTTAACTACTTTATATACAGTTAGCTAGTTTTAACTGCTTTATACCAGTTAGCTAGTTTTAACTACTTTATACACAGTCAGCTAGTTTTAACTACTTTATACACAGTCAGCTAGTTTTAACTACTTTATATACAGTTAGCTAGTTTTAACTACTTTATACACAGTTAGCTTGTTTTAACTACTTTATAAACAGTCAGCTAGTTTTAACTGCTTTATATACAGTTAGCTAGTTTTAACCGCTTTATAAACAGTCAGCTAGTTTTAACTGCTTTATATACAGTTAGCTAGTTTTAACCGCTTTATACCAGTTAGCTAGTTTTAACTACTTTATACACAGTTAGCTAGTTTAGTCCAGTGGTTCCCAACCTAGGGGTCGGGCCCCTCCAAAGGGTCACCAGATAAATCTGAGGGGTCGTGAGATGATTATTGGGAGAGGAAAGAAGAAAAAACAAAGTTCTGAAGCACAAATCTGTTTTCAGTTTTTGGACTTTTCTCTAATCTTTGTGAAATATTGGATCATTTGAACAGTTATTTAAATGAAAAAGTTTAGAGGAGGATCTGATCTGAAATATGACAAGGAGACTCTACACACTGATTTTTTTGTAAGAGCTAAAAAAAAAAAAAAACAAGTCAAAAAGGTTGGGAACCACTTTAATCTTTAACAATATGTTGTATTTTATAAGCTTATATGTTTTTAAAGAATTTTAATCAGGAAAGTAACTATTAACTAAAGCTGTCAGATAAATGCAGTGGAGTAAAAAGTACAATATTTCTCTCTGAGATGTAGTGAAGTAGAAGTATAAAGCAGCATAAAATAACTTAACTGCAGTACTTGAGTAAATGTACGTAGTTACTTTCCACCACTGCAAAATTCCCTGTTTAGTTTCCATAGTCAGTGCATTACAGTTGGCCACAGTTCTTTAATAACTAAATTTAAGAGACTGCTTATGTTATGTAAATATGTTAAATTTCAAATTTCTGCTGATATATAATTAACTGATTCTTTGAACGTATTGGCCTCAAAAAGCCAGCATTTGTCGAGCTCTAATTTTACGCCCACTGGAGAACATCTCTGTAGAGGGCAAACTTAAATTTCTCCTTTTTAAGTAATTAAAATGTTGACAAAATAGGTCCACAAGTAAAAACACACCTGTAGTTTGCTTCACTTGGTCCAGAACAATCCAGAACCTGAGCCATTCTGGGTCTGTTTATGTAAACAGGAAGTCACATGGTCTGACAGGTAACTCACTGGTTGGACAGCTTTGGTGACGTCTTCCTGCATCATCAGCCTTACGTGGACTTACAGAGGAAAATTAAAGTTCAGGTGACTGACAGCCTGCACTTGTACTGAACCTGATGAGTTTATCGATCTTCTCTGGAGTCACAAAGAGCTAATAACCGATTATCAGCATCATTAGTCGAGACTGGAACTGAACCCCATCTGTCATAAATAATGTCGACCATCTAGAATATTACAGGAGGAAAGTTACTGTGCGGTCGCTTTGTTTCACTCACTTTTTATTCGGGAACTGCACACAAGCTCAACAATCACATGTTTTAACTTCTTGTGACAATCAGCAGATGGATTTAATAGAAGCTAATATTTAGATTTTATGCTAATATCACAGATCTACCCTCACACAGTCGTGTGGTTCACGTTCTCTGCTTTCACACCTCAAACCAACTGGAAGGACTGAGACCCTCCTCCTCAGGCGATCTCGTTCCAGTTGTTTAAAGTACATTTACTCAAGTACTTAAATACAATTTAGAGCCACTTTTACTTTCAATTTTATGTTACTTTATACTTCTACTCCACTACATTCATCTGACAGCTGGAGTTACTTTACAGATTAAGATTTTACAAACAAAACGTGATCAATTTATGAAAAAAACTACAACTATAAAATATAATAAAGTAGTTAATATGTGCTCCACCTCCTCCAGCTGTAACATTAAAATGCTGCTTACGTGTTGAAGCATCAGTAATAATATTCTGATAATATGATATATATATATATATATAATTTAACTCTCTGAAAGGGACCATTTTGCCCAACAAGTACTTTCACTTTAATACTTTAAGTACATTTTGCTGTTAATACGTTTGTACTTTCACTCAAGAGAAATCTTGAATGTAAAACAGTCAGGAGTCTCTGTAGAGAGCTAACAGGTCAGGGAAAAGCTGTGCCTTACAAGTTATGGAAAAGTCAAGGATAAGTCCTGGAATTTTACATCAGGGGCCACAGTGGGCGCTGGGGAAAAATCTAACACACACACAACACATATTCAGTTTTCTGCCTGACCTGACACGTCTCTCTGCCGCTTCAACAAACAGGTTGATGCCTGTAAAGCTTCAGTTTAAACTGTGAAAGTTAATTTCCTATAAATGTATATTCAGCTTTTTGCAGCTAGTTAACAGTCTTCTTATAGGGCCCCCAAGAGGCTGCGGTGTCCATTACAGTCACTATAGTAAAGTGTTGGACAGAACAAACAAACATCTGTTCTTAAGAGTCTCACCAGCAGTGGAGCTAAAAAATGTGAAGTTTGTTGGCAGTATTATACAGGGGGTGGACACAATAATGCGAACACAATATGAAGCCATCCAATTCAGCATATTCTACGTTTCTTAATGTCTCTTCCTTTCCTTTCAACACTTAAATCCAGAGCAAGCTATCTGGATAATCGTAGAAAAGGTTTCAGTCGTAGTCATCTGGACACTGTTTTCAGAATTAAGACGTTTCGGCTCCCATCCGGAAGTCATTCTCAATTGTGAAAATGGTCTGAGAACTCAGAAATTTAAGCTACTCTGTGTTGCTTAAGCCCCGCCCTCAGGGAGGAGTCTACCTGAGTGTCTGCTGTTTACCCTGCCTAGTTTCACCTGAAAGTGATGAACCTCTAACATTCACTGATGTTCTCCAGAGAGTTCATGAATTTTCTGACTTTGTACTGGTGTATTATACAACCTTTAACACACACACAAAGAGAAAGTGGCAGCTATGTTTGCTGGTATGGCAGGAAAAGGAAGTGGTACCAAGTGTGTCCAAGCGAGATTTCCACTCTGCCAGTTTGTGTGTATGTGTTTCCTGTACTGTGGTCTTACGCCCACGCTTGTGTATTTGACTCGACCTTGACCTTAACAGCTTCTCTGTTGCCTTTAGCTTCACATGTTGACTTTCACTGGCTCCCACTGATCTGAATAGTAATAGGAAAAACAATAGGTCACCGTTTTTAGCCGCACTAGCGTCATATGCTAACAGCTGTGAGGGAGGAGATGTCAGTTCACGTCAACATGTCCAGAGTGAAATAACCTCAACAACTACTGGATGGATTCTCACTTTCCCTACACAACATTTACACTTGTCCAATGCTTCAGTTTGCATTAGGATGCCTCTAAATCTGTCCATCATCAGGCCAAATTTACAGTTTGTCCAATATTTTGGTTTATGACTAAATACCTGCAAAACAAAAAACAACATTCCCATCAGCCGGTTTATTTAGCATGCTAACTCGCTAAAATAAAACGGTGACCATGATAAACATTGTACCTGCTAAACATCACACACTGACACACAGTGTGAGACAAGAGAAAAGTAAATAATCCTGCACTTCCTTGAGCATCCGACCGTGTCCGTCCTCCACCCGTTTAATCAAACAAAATCTAAAAGTCCTGCAATAGAATCAATAAGAGAACAAAAGCTTCAACAGTGAAGAGTGTGGCATTAGTTTGTTCGATCGAGGGCTTTATCCACATATTCCTGGGCTGGGTTTCAGATTAAATTTAGATGTGTCAGTGTGATGTTTCTAAAAGTTGGATATGCTCTTCTTTTCACCTAGTTTTTGCGATAAATCCTTCACTTCTGCGCAGATATTTTGTCCAGAAAGTAGTTGTACACTTTATGGTCAAAAGTATGTGGACACCCGTTACAGCAACAACAGTGTTTTTCCAACTTTGCGTCAACAGTTCTGACCTCAAACCCATCCAGCACGAGCCAGACCTTATAACCAACATCAGTGTTGGTTAAAAGGTCCCAGCAGCTGGTTCAACATCTGGAGCAAAGACTGAAACCAGCAGAGTGGAGGCTGTTAGAGCAGCACTGTCACTTATGTTCAGCTGTCCACATACTTTTGGCCATGTAGTGAATACTTTAAAGGGGACTTATTATGCTTTCCCTTCCTTCTCCCTGTCACATATATATAATGTTACGATGTCGGATGTTCATATTAAACATGTACGTAAAAGTAATCCCTGTGAGCAAAAAGCTCAGACTGCTCTGAATACTAGCTGTCCAACAGTTTTTCTACTTTCGTCCTCATACGGTCATCTGCTCGAGATCTGCTGCAGTCACAAGGCGCCGCGAAGTACAGGGACGCGGCCATCCACCCGCTTGGTCTGTCTAAGTTATTCGACCGCTCTGCTCAGGACTACTCTTCAAGTTTTTGGAGGTTGTTCAGTTTGTCTCGCAGAAAGTACTTTTTCGGTTGTGAAGGAAAGTTAGTTAGTTTTACTTGTTGCTAAAGTAACTGCTAACTACTGCCACCTGTAGCTGCTGTTAGCTAGTTAGCTCAGTTAGCCGTGCAGCTATTAGCTAGCTGACTCTGCCCGGACTTGGAGCTCGGAGCCTGGGCCTGAAAACCTCCTCCTCCTCCTGGCGGTCCAAAGCTCCTGTGCTAGCGGTGTGAACACTGACACTCCCGCGGTGCTCGAGCTCCCCGGTCCCAATCAGAAGAAATTGGGCTTTTAGGGAGGGGGGCCTTAAAGAGACAGGAGCAAAGACGGTGTGTTTCAGACAGAGGATGAACTGAGGGGCAGCATAAAGGGCCAGTATCAGATAAATAAGGATTTTTTTGAACTGTGAATCATGCAAAGCTTCTCTAGTGGAGTCCCAGAATAAAAATATAGAGCTGGAAATGAGCATAATAGTGAGTGTATGGTGTTTGACCACAGTTTGTTTTAATTAGGAGTTTACCGCCAGCAACAGATTGAGAGAGGCAGGGCGGGTGAGAGACCTGATAAATACTGAGAGAGAGGGGGGGGGGGAGACGTGAGCGGACGAACCTGCTGGTTTCCCTACAGTCAAATTCTGCTGCATCAACACAAACAGGATTCAAACAGGACGCTCAGATGTTTCTAGTCTTCACTTGTAATTCAGCAGCATGTTAATACGACACCGAGCAGCTGAGGTAACAGCAGAGATACAACCAAGCTGCAGAAACATGTCTGAGCTCCCGTTTTCTTTAATAAAACAATCGCACTCGTCTCTCATGCTTCGTCTCTCCACGTTCACTTCCCAGGAAGACTTGTGATCCCTGATCTCAGACCTTGTGAATAAAAGATCATATCACTGCTGAGAGAGCCAAAGTTAAAGTAAGGTCGATTATTTCTCTGTTGAGTGATTATTCGTTTCAGCTTTAGACTTTTGAGATTGTAAGTTGATTGACGTTGGTTGATTTTCTGTCCCACAATGCATTTCAGAACAGACATGAAGGAGCTGGAAAATATTCAAATGGCTGCGATTAAAAAAAAACATTACATTATGTTTATTGTTGGGTAATACAAGTTTGTCATCTGTCAACAACTTTGCGTCCGGTTCTGTTGCTCCATCGTAGGCAGTGCTGTAAGTCAAGGAGCAGGACTGTAATGGCTCACACTGGATTAGCCAAAAACAGACATTCATATGTGTTCTTTTAAAATCTATAAACAGTTTTCACAGTTTACTTAATCATGTGGACACGAGCAGTTTAACCAAAGTGTGACTTTTCCTTCACCGATTGGGATTTTCACTGGTTTTAAAAAAGCAAAAATTTAAGATAAGTCAGCTCCTGTTTGAGCTTTAAGTTGGCTCATGCACAGAGACTCCTTCACCAAGTTTTATTTTGTGTTCCTGTCAACCTCACATTCATCTTGCGTTGGGAACCACTGCAGTACGTGACTGTTACAAGCTTTAAATAGTATTTATTTCAGGACTAATTAAATGTACAATAAACAATATTATTGTGTCCACCGCCTGTACTTTTTAAATCTTTGTTGATCTTTGGATAAGATTCAGCTCAGATTTGGAAATGTATAAAAACAAAAAGGTATTAACTGAGATCAAAGCGGTCAGTTGTTAACAGATTAACATGAGCTCTGGTTCTCTCTGCTTCAGTCTGTGACTGACGTGGAAACACCTGCACTTATTATTATTATTATTATTATACCCAAATCCATATTCAAATCTGTTTTTCCTGCAGGAGGGAGGAGGATGAAAACAAGACTAGGTGGAAACCTAGTTACATGGTCGTGTCTATAATGTGAATTCCTGATTTTAAATGTTCATCTGCAGTTTTCTGTAGTGGTCCCAGTAATATTTGTTGTTAAAGTGTGCTGAAGTAGAATACCACTTGACATGGTTAAGTTAAAATGTAAATTTAAATGCAGCTGCAAGAAGAAAACTTTCCTCATATCTTGAGATGTTTGATTTGAAAGAGAACTTATTTTAATTACACATTATCTCCCCCTGCTCTTTCATTTGTTTCTATCTACGGGATGGCTGGGTTTTCCGCGACTCGCTCTGTCGAGTGTTTTGTCCGAGTGGTTGTTATTTGTGGATCTTTAACTGTGCGCTGCCCCTCGTGCCTCTGGACGCATGGAGAGCTGCTTCCTCTCCTCTGCTCAGAGCGTAACCATCGTCTCACAGCAGCAGGTCTTATGTTGTTTCGCAGTTTCATTCCCTCGTGGTGAATATCAGGTATTGTCTCCGTGCACATATGATGCGCCAGTGCGTCACAGCTTTAATGTAGTAAATATAACACTCAAACTTTTAATGTTGTTGGTGGTGCTGATGGTGTTTCTTCAGCAAGGCCCGGGACCCCCTTTGACATGTAATCGTATCCCTCCCCATGGACCCTACGCATTACATTAACGTAAAGTCCCAACATCCAATTTCACGCGTTACATTAACGCATTTCCGGTGCAATATACTCTATTTATTGATATTTATTCATACTTCTATTACTGCTGTGCAATATCCTCCGTCTCATAATCATCTTAATAAGCTACACTTAACTCGACAGTACATGCACTACTACTTATTACTTATATTTACATTATATTATTATACCATACATACTTATCATCAACCGGTAAATCCACTTTGTACTTAATTTATCTGACCTGTATTATAGTGGATTATATTTGTTTGCTCAGTGCTTCTGTTCCTGTGTGCGCTGACGTGATAGTGAGCAGCTGTAACAAAAGAGTTTCCCCCTCGGGGATCAATGAAGTATTTCTGATTGTGATTTTTGCAGATCTCTAGGTTTTTATTGCACATATTCTTTATACTATATACTGTGAACAATTGCACATTCTTTCGTCAACATTTTGCACATCTTCATTTTCATTGTAAAGACTGTGCAGCTCTTCAATTTAGAATATATATATATATATTTTACATATTTTAATTATACATTTCTATTTTATGTTTATGACTTTTACTTGTGGTGCATAAGAGAAAAAAAAACACACCGTTGTATGTGGAAAATCGACTTGATTCTGATTCACGATGAGGTCGTTCTCAGAGCGTCATCCACTCTTGACATTTAACTCATTTGTTTTAGTCGTTGGAAATGGAATAAAAACAGCACTGACCACATGATGAATACAGTGTGTGTCACTCTTAGAGATGGAGGGGAAGAAGGAAAGAAATACAGACAGGACAGAGAAACAGAACAAAGACAAAACAGAAACTAACTAGATGTTTGGATGTTTGACAGATTCCTGCTGATTAACTCCTGAAACAGATGATGTGCTTTCTGTGAATCAGGTTTAATAGTGAGAAACAGCTGTCAGAGAGCTCAACAACATGAGTCAACATACCTGAGTGTGTGTGTGTGTGTGTGTGTGTGTGTGTGTGTGTGTGTGTGTGTGTGTGTGTGTGTGTGTGGACACACCTGGCAGGTAGACAAAAGAACTGATTGGCTGTTGTCGTTTTAGTGATGGCGGACTCTGTGGACTGGAATTGTAGAGGAGACGAAAAGTAGAAGAGACAAAAAAAAAGGAGAATAGAAAAAGTAAAAGAACATTTTGGAAAGTGGAGAAAAGACAGGAAGAGAGGAAGGGCAGAGACGTAGGAATAAGGGTAAACAGGTGAAGTAAAAACAGGAGACAGGAACAGAACAGGGAGAACAGCAGGAAACATTTTGAGAAACATTTGAGACATTTAGGACAAACTGAAGAAAGAAAGAAGTAATAACAGAAAGAAAGAGGGGAAATAAAGTGGGACGAGGGAAAACAGAAAGTAATTAGAAAGTAAAGAAAGACAGGAAGAAAATCAAAGGAGACACTTTAAAAAAAAAAAAAAAGTCAGGATATTTTGGATAGTGAGGATATTTTGAAGAAAAGAGAAAGAAAAGTCCTATAATTAATCTTTCCAAAACCAAAAACATTGTTGGATTGTTGTTGTAGTGCCTGGCTACGAGCTTACTAGCTACAGTAATGACATAGTGTTACTTCCAAGGCAAAGAGTTAGCATATCATCACAACTATATTATTTTGTGAGGTTACAGGCTATGTTGGAAAAAAGCCCCGTTCAGGACTGGAACATCCACTGTGTGGGAGCCGGTCCTGGATGATATGATATCAGAGTTCAAGCTAACGTTAGCGGCTCTGTCCTGGTCATTATTGGATTTGGGGAAGTTTTTCTGAGATGACTTTGCCAAAACTCATCAGTTAGTCCTCGTCCACAAAGCAGTTTCTCTTGTAAAAGTAAAAAAAAAAAAACACTGTTTAAAATGTCTTACAGTAAATCATATGTATGTATGAGTTTTCAACCAACACTTGGAGCTAACGTCAATGAGCTAGCTAGCTACAGTGACAGTTGTTGTTGTTTTAGCAAAATCAACGGTCGCCGACTAAAAGTGAGGAGCTGTTTTTGTTCACTTCTGTCTGAAATCAAAGACCCACTGCTTCAAAAATTACTGAGAATTTTGGTGGAAAATCTGCCGCCGTTATCTTGTTTTGCATTCGAATGCAAATCCTGACATGCGTAGTGACGGTAACTAAGGCTGGCGGGTTTAACGAAGGGTCAATTGCTAACTCAACAGCCACGCTAATTAACGTTGGATAAATGTTGTTTTGTAAAAGAACCCTTCACATATAAAAAGGGTCTTTGTGTTCGTCTCATTGCTATCGTGGTCCTTATTTCCGTAAGTGGTGTTTTTTTAGTGTTTACTGACTCAGCGTTTATTTACTGAGGCTCAGTGATTTGCATGACGGTCAATTAAGTCGATGACCCTCAAACACACAGCATGCTGAAGAGCAATTAGCTGGACTCTGGAGTGTGTTTGTGTGGATGTTTAAAAACTGTAGACAGAAACTATTTTGAAAAAGGAAGGCAATTTTTGGAAAAGTGAGGACGTTATTTAACAGTGAAGTGAAGACATTTTGAAAGGTTGGGCATTTTTAGAAAATTTTTTTCGGAAAGTGCATTTTGGCATAGTAAAGACATTTTTAAGAGGCGTGGACATATTTTTTAATCCAGTAATTTTTTTTAATCAAATTTGAATTATTTTCATATGTAATACCAGTAAGTTCTTCCCACCATTTGTTCAATAGATAGATAGATAATTTATTTATCCTGTGGGGGGAAATTGGCATGTCACAGCAGCAGTACATGAACAACACATAAGGGATAGTGCAAGAAACAGTAACATTAGCCTGGACAATGTCTGTCCGTCTTCCCTCCTTGTTTGTCTGGGTTTAGTTATTTGATGAGTTATTTGAACAGAGCTCATAAAAGCAGCATGTTTGGCAGATGATCGTTAAATATATGGAGGTTGGAGCTTCCCACAGTCACTTCCAGACACCTGATTTGTTTACAAGCTGTGGTTTTGGTTTGTAATTGCCCTGTTCGACCCCGACTGAACCAGAATGCAAAAATGTGAAAATGTGACTACGAGTATGTAGAATGATCTCAATCATTCAAATAGTATGAAAACAAGACTTTAAAAAAAAAAATACAATTCATCTTATACATTATGTCAATTAAAAGGTTATTGCATAATTACAAAAATGTTTTTTTAGAAAGTGAAAGGTGCCCAACCCAGTGTGTAGATCCAGAGCAAGAACAAGACTTTTATTGTGAAATTTAGGATGGTAAAATGTTGTCTACTTCACAATAAAAGTCCAGTGGATCATCTCGTCAGCTTTCCTGCTCTGGTTCAGACCAAAGAAAATCAGCCGGAGGATCATCAGAGTCTGAAAATATTTCTGTAAGCCGCTTGTTATTACACACACACACACACACACACACACACACACAGAGACACACCTGCTAAATCTCTCTTTTCATGCAGTGAGCAGACAGTCTGCAGTCAGCTGGATTACCTGTCCATTCATACACACATTAACTACATTCAGCACGAGGCCAGGTATGCAGGTGTGTGTGTGTGTCAGACTGCCAGAGGCCTCTGTCACTATTGAGTCCCTCTGTTTCCTAAACACAGATGGTAAGAGAGATTTACTCTAATGACCCCCAAACACTCGGGGGGTGTTAACCTTTTAAACCTTTTGGCCTGTGAACCCAGTACATAACAGTATATAAAGTACATATAAATTAGCTAAAACTAGCTAACTGTGTATAAAGTAGATAAAACTAGCTAACTTTATATAAAGCAGTTAAAACTAGCTAACAGTGTATAAAGCAATTAAAACTAGCTAACAGTATATAAAGCAATTAAAACTAGCTAACAGTATATAAAGCAATTAAAACTAGCTAACTGTATATAAAGCAGTTAAAACTAGCTAACAGTATATAAAGCAGTTAAAACTAGCTAACAGTATATAAAGCAATTAAAACTAGCTAACAGTATATAAAGCAATTAAAACTAGCTAACTGTATATAAAGCAATTAAAACTAGCTAACAGTATATAAAGCAGTTAAAACTAGCTAACAGTATATAAAGTACATATAAATTAGCTAAAACTAGCTAACTGTGTATAAAGTAGATAAAACTAGCTAACTTTATATAAAGCAGTTAAAACTAGCTGACTGTAAATAAATTAGTTAAAACTGGCTAACAGTATATAAAGCAGTTAAAACTAGCTAACAGTATATAAAGCAATTAAAACTAGCTAACAGTATATAAACTAGTTAAAACTAGCTGTGTATAAAGTAGTTAACTGTATATAAAGTAGTTAAAACTAGCTGACTGTATATAAAACAGTTAAAACTAGCTAACTGTATATAAAACAGTTAAAACTAGCTAACTTTATATAAAGCAGTTAAAACTAGCTGACTGTAAATAAATTAGTTAAAACTGGCTAACAGTATATAAAGCAGTTAAAACTAGCTAACAGTATATAAAGAAATTAAAACTAGCTAACAGTATATAAACTAGTTAAAACTAGCTGTGTATAAAGTAGTTAAAACTGGCTAACAGTATATAAAGCAGTTAAAACCAGCTAACCGTATATAAAGTAGTTAAAACTAGCTGACTGTATATAAAACAGTTAAAACTAGCTAACTGTATATAAAATAGTTAAAACTAGCTAACTGTATATAAAGTAGTTAAAACTAGCTAACTTTATATTAAGTAGTTAAAACTAGCAAACTGTATATAAAACAGTTAAAACTAGCTAACTGTGTATAAAGTAGTTAAAAATAGCTCCATTTTAAGCAGCTACAATTGTAAAATGCTGCTCTAACATTGATGCATCAGTATTGACATTCAATAATTTCACATATAATAATTAATCACTCAGGGGTGAGGACTGTGTGTCATCAGTGTAGCCGACAGGTGGACCGCTCTGATTGGCGGAGCTGCAGTTCACAGTTCACGTCTCAAGCAGCTTCAGTCTGAACTTCTTACTTTTCAGCTGTGTTGAAACAGCATCTAGTGAGAAAAGGTGTAAAAACAGAAGAGGAGTCACCACGAACAGCCACACGAGGCTGCAGGGTGTTGTTTCCTGTCCTTAAAAAGGACCAAACCATCGTTTCTGCAAGTCACTTCACACTTGGCTGATTATCTTCCAGACCGCCGTTGGTTTTCAGCTCAGTTTTATGATACTTTTCTGCAGATCATTTAATCCATCAAAGTCCAGCACAGATTGCTCCTCCTTTTAATGCTCAGTTTATTTCTATATGTTTATATGTTCAATTTAGTGTCTTTTTATTTATTATATATTTTTAATATTCAGTTTTCTGCGTTTTTTAAATAATTTTTCTCTCCTTGTTGTGTTTTTCTTCACACATCACTGACAGTAGAGAATAGTTTGTAAAATGAAACTTGTTGCCTCTTAAAGATAAAACGGTGCATCCTAAAGGGAGCCATTTGTCCAATGTCTTTAATTAATTTAATTTAATTAATTGAGAGCGGGCTGCAACTAACGATTGTTTTCATTATCGATTAACCTGCTGATTTTTTTTCTCAATTAATTGTTTATGTTTTGTCTATAAAATGTCAGAAAATAGTGAGAAATTACTTAATTTCCCACAGCTGAAGGACATGATTTCATATTGCTTGTTTTATTCGACCAACAGTTATTCACATTAATTTTAGATTCAGTTTCATATATGTCAAAGATACTCTTCGCACTTGTGAAGCTGGAACCAGTAAATGTGTGGAAATTGAAAAAATTACTTGAACGATTAATCGATTATCAAAATGGTTGGCTGGAAGATTTAAAAAATATGAAAATTCCTGCATCACTGCCTTCGAGTGGTGGAAGAAGTACTCAGATCTCTTACTTCAGTAAAAGTAGTAACACCACAGTGTAGAAATACTCTGTTACAAGTTAAAGTCCTGCATTCAAAATGTTACTTAAGTAAAAGTACGAAAGTATTAGCATCAAAATATACTCAAAGTACCAAAAGTAAAAGTACTCGTTATGCAGAATAATATATATTATATTATTGGATTATAATTATTGATGCATTAATGTGTTCATCACTTTAATGTTGCAGCTGGTGAAGGTGGAGCTTATTTTATGTACTTTATATACTGCTGGGTATCTTAATCTATAATAATACATCAGCATTTATTTGTTGATTATATTTTGTATTAATCTGAATCTGAAAAGTAACTTGTCAAACAAATGTAGTGGAGTAAAAGTATAAAGTAGCAGATAATAGAAATACTCAAATAAAGTACAAGTACCTCAAAATACTTGAGTAAATGTACTTAGTAGCTTTTTCACCACTGCTGCCTCGTCTGGTGTTTGCATGTGCTGGAGATCAATATATCGACACACATATAGACGAATATAGCGGCAGATTGACAGTGCGGCGCTCTGAAGCTCGGCTGCCTGCGATGTGTCAGAGTGGAAGTGAACACATTCATAGTGAAAGCAGAAATGTTTGAGTTGTTTACGGTCGGCAGTCGGCACCTCTGACAGATGAAGGTTGTCTGTGTGAGTGTGGAAGTTACGCGGCCTCAAAGCACTGCAGTCTGAAACTGGTTATGACGAATAACGGTAATGTAGCGCTTCCGTCCGACCTCCACTGTGGTAGCCAGAGGTCCCTTAGTCTGTCCGTTTATTTGAAAAACAATCTTCTTTCAAAAGCCCTTAAAGGTCCAGTGTGGAACATTTAGGAGGAGCTGTCGGCAGAAATGCAATATAATACTTATAAGTACGTTTTCATTAGTGTATAATCACCTGACAATAAGAATCGTTGCGTTTTCGTTACCTTAGAATAAGCGGTTTGTATCTACAGAGGGAGCGGGTCCCCTTCCACGGGGGTCGCCAGGGTGAAAAATACAAGATAACATTTCAGATACCCGTTAATTTGTACTGTATTGGTAAATTATGATCCAAATTCAGAGGCTCACCTCAAATTTGGAGTAATGGATAAATTAATTAACTGTAATATATTAACGGGGACCTGTTATGCTTTTCCTTATTTTGTCATATATATATATATATGATGTTACAATGTCGGATGTTCACACTCCAACAGTTTTTTCTACTTTCGAGCCTAGCTGACGTCAGCTCGACGTCGATGTCCTTATACGTTCATCTGCTCATGATCTGCTGCAGGCACAGCACGCCACGATGTACAGGGACGCACCCATCCACCCGCTCAGCTGTCTCAGTATTCGACCGCTCTGCTCAGAGCGCTTTCTCCATGGTACAGCGCTAAAACGAAGTGTTGAGATAAGTCTGGCTATGTGAGAATACCCTGCTCAGGACTACTCTTCAAGTTTTTGGAGTTTGTTCATTGTGTCTCGCAGAAAGTGCTTTTTCGGTTGTGAAGGAAAGTTAGTTAGTTTTCTTGATGGACAGATGGCTTTGTTGCTAAAGTAACCGCTAACTACTGCTAGCGGTAGCTGCCATTAGCTACAGTAGTTAGCTCAGTTAGCATTTCCCCATAGGCCATCGTTATAAAAGAGACGTCTGTAAAACTGTTGACACCTCAAACTGCAAACGAGGTCAATTATGACTCTATTATGAATTTTTGATCCACGGAGGTTTTATATTTGTAAAACTTTCCTCGAGCCGAACAAAGCGAATTAAAGATCCGTGATGTCATCACAATGTAAAGTCTATGGGCCGAGCGGGAACTCGCGGGCGGGGTCAGCAGGAGAAACGCTACTGCACATAATCAGTGGGCCACATACCCCGGAAGTAAACCTGGAAGCAAGAAACTGGGGAGCAGTTCTCATTGGACTGAATAGGCGCCATTTTGGGGTCCGGTTTCCAGTTCTAATAATTCATCCATGGTGTATAAAGAGAACTGGAAACAGCGGCTCAGTTGGCCGATCAGAAGAAAGTGGGCTGTTAGAGAGGGGGGCCTTAAAGAGACAGGAGCTAAAATGGCAAATAGCTTTAGAATATCCCTGAATTTTCACTTTAATTGAAAAATTAAATCCCTTTTAAAGTATAAACGAATGAATGGCATGTCATGTTATTTTGTCAGATTTAGGGTTTTTCAACCCGTTAAAAGCCCTTAAGCTCAATATTTTATAATCCATTGATTTATCCATTAATCATCCCCTTAAATTGCCATTAAAATACCTTCAGTACATTCTTAATACTATGTACATTAATGGAATGAATGCTCTCCTCCTACTTCCCTCTTTCCTTCTCTCACCTTCCTCCATCTGACCCTCACTTGTTACTTATTTTTCTCTACTTCCTCTTCATCTTTCTCTCCCTCCTGTTCCTCGTTTCTTCCCCATCCTCCTCTTTCTGCTTTTCATCCATCTCCTCTAGTGTCTCTCGCTGCTGTGTCTCTAACAGACATTTCTTCTTCTTTGGTTTTTTGTCTGTAGGTTGGTAGATGACCGTTGTGTGGTGGAACCAGCTGCTGGAGATTTGGAGAATCCTCCAAAGAAGTTCAGAGGTAGGAAACAGAAAGAGATGGCTGGCTTTCTCGTACACTCGACCGGTCAAATCACAGATAGCCCAGAAGTTCTGATTAAGAAAAACTTCAACAAGAAGTGGCTTAACGGGATGTACGGGAAGACACGTCTGTTAGAAGCTTGAGCTTATATTTGTGTGCGTGTGGTTTCAGGAAAAGAGAGAAATAAAAACAAAGTACAAACTTCATACAATAAAAATCAAGCTATATTTAACCCACAGGTCAGATACAGCGCCTGCAATATTTGTATAAAACAGAAATGACTGTGAATACAACAAATATTATCATATAGACATATTAGCTGCTTGTACCAACAAACAAACTTACTGATTAAGTCAGACTGCAACGATACAACAAGCTTGAGAAATGAGAAATGATGGAAAAAAGGCACATTGACTGTAGTAACGTGAAGCACAGGCTCTGCGCAGGTT
Organism: Siniperca chuatsi; assembly: GCF_020085105.1. Taxonomy (NCBI): domain Eukaryota; kingdom Metazoa; phylum Chordata; class Actinopteri; order Centrarchiformes; family Sinipercidae; genus Siniperca; species Siniperca chuatsi. The sequence goes on along the minus strand of NC_058051.1, from coordinate 29,641,726 downwards.
GGACGCTAACACCACAGGCACTCAGTGGCTCCTAATTAGTGTTATTTAGCATGAGCAGCAGTATCAGGCATATGAAGTAGCAAGAACTATCTTCAGAAGGGATGAACATACATGAAACTATATTAAAATGCGACTTAAAGTACTTACAGTTCAATGGACGCACACAACAGTCAAAAACAAAGGCAGTAATACTGTTTTGGAACCTAATTGGCCGAATAGTCCAATAAGTGGTGCTGGCCTTTCTAACAATGTTCAACATTTATTTTTCCTTTCACCAATTTATCTGCCGTTTCTCTACTATTAAACGTCAAACAGACGTCAGGTCAGATGTGTTTCGTCCATACCCCACGTGATCTCTTTAACTCTGCACAAGTGCAGACGGTCACCACCGCGATGCACCACAGAACGCCGCAGGAAGTCCTTTCTTCCTGGGGCAGTCAAACTCTACAACTCATCTACCTCACAGCAGAGTCATCAGGTGGTGCCGAGGTGCCACCAGCCTCCATTTCACTTCTGTCCTGCTCTGTTCGTTTAAATATCCCTCTTTCTCTCGGGACTGCTGTCTCTCTGTGGATCACACTCTCTGACTAGGGGCACCATGGGTCTAATGTACAATAATCGGACAATATGTGAAATATCCTGGCATAATCAGTGACCACATACACTTACCTGTACTCAGATTTGAGATTGTACATACATATTTCTTTTCCAGTTCTTATATATACTGTACATATCTGTGATCCTTAGCCTGTTTACATATCTGGCACTGTGTAAATTCAGTTTTGCACCTTAATGATAATCTTTTAGTCTTTGATTTTGTTTATTTTGTTTATATGTGCACATTTTCCTACTGCAACCGCTTCCCTCAGAAATGTAACAGTTCCACCTGGCAGTCGGTAAGTATAGACATTAGCCGCGAGTAGTCGACATAATTGATCACATCGGCGCGTCATGACGACATGTTTAACATTATTTGTGGTTTAGCACGTTTTACTTCTCTGATTCACCAGCTTTCTCCTACCGGCGCTCCCTCTCCTCATTCACTCTCTTTGTCGCTCGACCACAGCTGTCTCTCTCTCTCTCTCAAACAAATGAACACAAACCAAAGGACGCTTCGTGGTGTCGCTGTTTTTCAGCACAGACCGTAAGCCAGACGTCGATGCTGGGTGCACGAAATAAACCAAGGGAGGACACAACTGGGAGAGTAGCATAGTTTGGTCCATGAACTGGTTTACCGACTGGAGTTTGACCGGTCCGATCTCCGGATTGGCCACCGCAGCGTGACGTCAGGTTGCATTTCTGAAACCGTAGTGTTGTCTATTCATTAGTAAGGAGGGTTTTTAATATCTTTTTGTCCTTTTAGCTGTTTAATATGAAGCCGTCTGCCTGCTACCTTAGAAATTCCATCGAATAAGTGTTTGAGAAAACGTTTAGGTGAGAATCTGGAAGCTTATTTTACGCTGATGTGTGTTTATTTTTATCATGTTGGAGTTTAAACCTACAGTTTTCCACTTTAATATCTAAACCTTTTGTTTACATTTTGTTTTGTGCTGCATTATACAACGACATACAGTTTGTCAAAATAAAATTAACTCAAATTAAATGGTCAGTTTGATTTTTTTTTTTTTTTTTTGGAGGAAAATGAATCGTTTAATTCGTGTAATCAACTAATCCGTAAAATAGTCAATAGATTAATTGATAGAAAAATAGTCATTAGTGGCAGCATTAATAAGCATTTTACATAAGAACTGGTTTTTGTGGTGTGTTTTAATTTAAAAAACAAGTTCAGTATATTGATGCCAAGTTTAAAGTGCCGCAGTCGTCAAGTTGAATCATATATGTAAATATATCTTTAAGTTGTGTGATCAGAAAGTTATTGATTGTACCTTTTAATGATACACATTTAGATGCTTTGTGGGGTTTTATCATATCGATCATCCATTTGTAGTGATGGCAGGAAACAGTGATGTGGAAGCTCGAAGCCTCCAGGTCACAGACTGAGAATGGGCTGTTAAACTTTTGAAATGAAAGATATTTGTATTTTCACAGACTGTGGATTATTTGTTCACTGAGGGAAAAGGAGGAGGCGTCATTTTAAGAACGAGGAGGTTTTTCTTCAGACAGATTATTATTCAAAGTATTTTCATAAATGTCTTCAAACATGTCTTTAATATAGAAAGTTAAAAAGCTGCTGTGCCCTATATTCTCCTGACCTCACAGCATTATCTGCTGTGGCTGCTGACAGTTGCCTGTTGGTGCCCGAGCTCTCGAGGAGCTCTGGGATCAGAGTCTACGCCCGGCCCGGCTCAGGTCCCGGGTCAGGTCTCTGTTATAAGAACCAAATGGACCCATGAAAACCTCCAGTGTACCGTATGAAATATTAAAAGACGTGTGTGAGTGATGTGAGTCCAGCGTCTGTCATTAGAGGCTGCTGATGAAGTTTTACACCGGCTGCTTTCTGATGACGTCTCACACACACACACACACACACACACACATCACACACACATATATATAAAACAGCATGTTGCACCATCTGCTCTGTGCTGTTTTAGCAGTTGAACTACTTTACAAGTAGATCACAGCGAGCGATTGACAGCTCGAACTTTAAATCCGGAGCACACAGACAGACTGCTGGAGGGCTTTCAGGTGAGATAACTCCGCCCCCTCTTCACCTGGACGTTTTGGCTGTAGCTCAGTGCACTTTGATTTGTGATGTTGAAAGTGCCAAAAATTATACTCGAGCTTCAAGACTTATTTATATAGCGCAGGCAAAGAAAACCAGAATAAAATCAGTTCAGATAGAGTAAATAAAAACGAGATAAAATACAGATAGAAGAGAGCAGAAATACAGTTAAAGTGCAGTAATGAGCTGTGAACTCCCCCAAATGCAACAAAGGAAATAAAAGTGCAGCAGAGAAACCAATCAATCAACGGCAGGAGAACAGCAGAGCTTTTAATTTAGATTCGAAAGTGGCTAAAGTTTTGGGTTTATTTGTAGATCATCAGGAAGTTGACGGCTTCCTGAAGATCTCAGGTTCCTGCTGGGTTTACGTTCTTCAAGGAGATCGGAAATATACACTGGCCCAAGATTATTGAGTGATTTATAAACTAGCAGGAGCGCTTTAAAATCTCTTCTGTAATAACTGGAAGCTGGTGTAAAGATTTAAGAACAGGACTGATGTTCTCAGTTCTGTATGAGCTGAAGTTGTCTGACGGCCTTTTTGTTAAAGACCAGACCAGACCAGACCAGACCAGGTCCGGTTTTTGAGGTGATAAAATGCAGATTTAGTTGTTGCCTTGATGTGGCTGCTGGTCTCAGATCCGAGTCGGGGGGTTTTCGACTTTACAGCTCTGGAGTCGAGCTGAGCAAACCTTGTTGCCAAACACAGTGATTTCTGTCTCGTTTATTTATTTAAAGTTAATTAGAGTTCTTCAGGTAATAGAATAGATCACTGATTGATTGCTCTTGATTGTAATGATAAACTGTGTGATTGCACACTTCCACCACCTACTTTAACATCACGTTTGTGTTTTCGTCGTTATATTTGGATAAAAAAAACAAAAACCTGAGAGGTAAATTAGAAAGTTTGTGACATTTTTTATCTTTTTACTTGGTTGTTTCCCATCTTCATGTTTGACAAGTTGATTTTGACATGTTTGTCTGTTTCATTCATCAACAGACTCAAATAATGGGAAAAATGAATCAATTACATGCAATTAATCACACAATTAAATATAAATATGCACTGTTAAGAGACAAAAACAAGCCCGTGTGTGTGTGCGTGTGTGTGCGCGTGCGTGCAGCGTGTGTGTGTGTGTGTGTGTGTGTGTGTGTGTGTGTGCGTGTGTGTGTGTGTGTGTTCGTGAATACTCGTTAAAAGCTCATTTCCTTAAGTCAAGATGACTTTAAACCTGAATGTCCATTTAGATCTTTACAAAACGACAGAGTGATTACACACAGGCAAATTATGTTTACCTTACAAACACACACACACCTACACACACACACACACACACACAAACATCCTTGTACTTATATCTTTGTGAGGACCGTCATCAACATAATGCATTCCCGAGCCCCTCACCCAAACCTTGACCTAAGTCTAACCTAACCCTTAAAACCAAGTCTCAACCTTCAAACGGCCCTTTGAAGTTGTGAGGACCGGCCAAAATGTCCTCACTTTGTAGGTAAAAAACGTGTTTCAGTCCTCACTATATAGCAAGTACACACACACACTCACACACACACACACACACACAGTAACTGTGTTGATGTTGTTTAAAGTACAGGATCTGCTGGAGGAGAGTCAATGTTTACCTCCCTCTCTCTCTCTTTGTGTTTCTCTTATATCCTTTCACTCCAGCTTTATTTGTGTTTCTCCCCTCCAATCCTGTTATATCCTGTTTTTAGCTGAATTAAAGAATTTATATTTTGATTTCTCTTTATTTTTTATTTTAGTATTTCTTTCACAGCTAACACACAACAAGAAAGAATTATTTAAGATTTAATTAGTTTTTCACCAGACAAAAAACAACAACATTATATTAACAGCAGAGAAACGTTTTCAAATCCGGTCAAATAAAATAAAAATTTAAAACAAATAGAGCTAATGTGGGGACCCTGCTCTCTTCCCATTGCGTCAGTTATAATCACTAACTTTAGCACGCTACTGCGCTAATCTTAGAAAAAGGCTGAAAGTGCAGCTGAGCCTAAATCCATCTGAGTCCGCGTCGAGCTGAGCCTGTTAACCGATGGAAAGGAGGGACAGGAAGCCGGGCTACATGAACATTTTTAGCTTTGGTTAGATTTCATTGTTACGAGCGACACAAGGGTTTGATGAGGTCCCCGTCAAAGATTTACAGTTTTCCAGTAAGTTAAAGGGTCTTTAACGACTGTCGCTGCTGGTTAATCGGCTCGCAGACAGAAAGACTATATTTGGTCGTGGAACAGAAAATATAAATCTCCTCTGGATTAAACACAGACACTCAGAGATAGGCTTAACGTCAGATGCTTCACCGGTTTGATGTTCTGAAACCAAAACAACCAATTAGCTTCATGTGCTGACCGACCGCAACACAGGGAGACCTCGTATAACTCCACAATGTGTTCAGTAATGTAGAATACAACATGAAGATTACAGAACATGTAAAGAGAAAAGGAATTTACAGGTTGCCTATGATGTTTCTTTAAAAAATAACAAATGAGACTGAATGTTTTGTTGCATCGAACTGTATTCGGATATCTCGTTCTCTGCTAATCTGTCTTGTTCCACTGTGTGTTCGCTCAGATTGCCTGTTTAAGGTGTGTCCCATGAGTCGGTACTCGGCTCAGAAGCAGTTCTGGAAAGCCAAACAAGCCAAACACGAGAAGGACAAGATCGCCGATGTGGTTCTGCTGCAGAAACTGCAGGTAATGGACACGCACGCAAATCTGCACATTTTTACAGAAGATTCACTCCGAGTCAGACGAGAAGATCGGTTTCAGCTGTTTGTGTCCAATACGAAGGTGTGATTTTCTTTTTTGACTAGGGCTGCCCGCTAAACGTCGATGATTCGAATCGTCAGTCTACTCGCAGCTCGTCAGATCACTGTGTTGTACGCAGCGTAACGCAGGACAACAGCGTGGCAGGTTGTAAACTTTTACAAACCGAGTCAAAATCTCCGAACTACAAAACGAAGTGCGATGGAAACGCAGTGCAGGCCGTTCTCTGCTCCGACGCTCTGCGGTGCCGAATGTTAGCGAAGTCGACTGAACTACTTTTAAACCTGACGCTGGTACAACCTCCTCTACTGCCGTCCACTGTGACGGAGCTGTCAGCAGCCAATCAGGAGAGAGGATTTTATAACTGAACTATGAGCAGGATGCAGGATTTTTATTTCTTTGACTGTGTGGAAATAAATGATGATGAGTAAAGTCAATACAGGTAAAACAGGAGGCTCACGTAGGCTGTTACAGGACTTCAGTGTAACTAGGAGGAGTGAATAATAACGTTATTTCTAATAATCGTAGGTAAGGTGCATTGAAGAAAAAACATCAGTAATAATGTTTAGTATTTATAAAAATGAAAAAACATGAACCACAAGCACATGACAAGTTGATGCATCGGCCTGAAGTGCCCGCTCTGAATATCCTGATTCAGGCACAGCCCTACTGTTGATGTCGCTAGGCTAGCAGTTTCCCTCTGCTTCCAGTCTTCGTGCTAAGCTAAGCTAAACACGTCCTGGATCTATCTCTGTACTGGACACACTGACATGAAACTGAAATCCATCTGACTCGGGAGGGTTTCACTGTTACTACCACTACAAATGATCTGACTGCTGTATTGTAGCGTATGAAGACAGAGTTCAAAACTGGATGATACACCATGTTACAACTGAAAAGACTGAACTCTGTGTGTGTCTTGCAGCATGCGTCCAACCTGGAGCAGAAGCAGAACGAGACAGAAAACAGGAAAGTCCACGGAGACGTGGTCAAATATGGAACTGTCGTGCAGGTAAATGACTTGTTTGTAATCTTCTTCAACAGAAACACAAACATATGTAGATAATCCATCCATCCATCCATCTTCTTCCGCTTATCCGGGGCCGGGTCGCGGGGGCAGCAGTCTATGTAGATAATTTATACGGTTAAACATGGAACTGGAGATCTGTTGTCACATGCCAATGTCAGACACCACTGATCTGATTTTGACAAAACTCAGGAAACTGATTCTTCACATTGTTGCAGTCCAGCATTGAAAATTAGGCTGATCAGCTCAATACAAAACGACTTCAAAGAAACACAAAAAGACTATAAAGAGATGCAAAATTACCAGAAAGATGCAAAACAACTACAAAAGGACACACAACAACTGCAATAAGATGCAAAACGACCTAAAAGAGACACAAAATGTCTACAAAGACACACAGTAACTATAAAGAGATGCAAAACAACAACATAGATGCAAAATGAAGAGAAAGAAACACAAAACAACCATAAACAGATTCAAAATGTCTACAAAGAGACGCAAAAACGAGCAGAAATCTGTGTCTTGTTCCCATGTTGGAGGGATGGAGGCTCTTCTACGTCTCAGAGGCCCGTCGTCTTTAAGTTTTCATCTTGCTTTGTTTGCCTGTATTTGACTGCTGGATGTTTTGTTTTTTTTGCAGTCTGTATTTATTCACTACAAGCAGCCAAAGGACAGAGGTCTGACAGATGTTAGCGTGTTAGTCGACAACACGTTTCTTTTCTTCTCCGTTCTTTCTGTTATTTTCCTCCAGTTTCACACCTTTCACCTCTTGGCTCTACACGTTCAGAAAATTAAGCTGAAATAGCTTCGAGATAAACGTAAGTTTCACACTGAAGCTGGAAAATTCTGATGCGTCTTGTTGCCTCAGTCGGTTCCACCAAGAATGAACTTGTGTCCATTTGTGTCTTTGATGCCGCCTCCACAATTGTCTTCCCGTTCAGACTGAACACACCTTTACACCACTGGGACATCATGATGCAACCCGACTGCAAATGTATTTTTTACTCATGTTCAGACATTTTAAAACTATGTGGAAATGACTTGTCCTCAGTTTGCTTTGAATTTCCTTTCATTGCACCTTTACGCAACATTAAGACACTAAATAAAATGATAACCCTTACAGTAATCCTTGTGATTTCAGTCCTGACGGGTGACAGACGTACAACCTCAGAGCAGCTGGTGTGTCTGTTTACAGCGCAGCCAAACAAACTCAGGTTGTTTTAATAAAGAAGTCAGTCAATAATAATTAAAATCTCGATCTGATTTCACGCTGCACACACAGCCAGTAGCCTTCCACACAACAGCAGGACAGTAAAAGGAGTTGGTTATGTCGCTGAGGAGCCTGTTGCCTCTTCATTACTCCCTGACGGATTTGCAGCTCATCCACTGGCAACAACATCTATTTTAGATGCATTTCTGATCAACTATCGCGGCCAGTGCTGCCATCGGGACATTGTGCTTCCTGTGACTGCTTCACAATAAAAGCCACCCCTTGTTTGTGCAGGTGAATGTTTTTAATGTGAAGCAGCAGCAGCAGTAGGAAATGTTGCGTTAGCATTAGCAGTAACTCTGATACGGCTGCAGTAAACAATGAGGCTGATATCAATCAGATCAAATTACAATTACAATAATAGTAACACTGGATCACATGCGGCATCGTTTCCTGTCAATCCCTCGTGCGTGTGAAGGCTATTTGAATCCAGCTCAGGAATGGCGGACTCCGCCACTAACAATGGAAACTACACACAGAGGAAATTACTGAATGTAAACACATTGAATGGCTGTTGTTAAAAAAAAAGAAGCTGAATGGTCTAAAAAACGGGGTCTGATTTCCCAAAAACCTTAAGAATTATAATTTAAAGATTTTTATTATGACAAGTCCCTTTTTTTTTTTAGACTATGAATGGCCTAGAGAGGCCAGTGAATGCCTCTCTGTGTAGTACTGTAGTTTTCATTGTTAGTGGTGGAGTCAGACTTTCCTGCTCAGGATCTGAGTTGCGTACTGGACGTGATCACATCCCAAAATAGTAAAAGTAGTGATGCCACACTATAGAAGTACTCAATTAAAAGTTAAAATCCTGCATTCAAATTTAAAAGTAAAAGTACAAATGTATTATCAGCAAAATGTACTCAAAGTATCAGAAGTGTCAGTGTTTATCATTATATTACTGGACCATTATTTTTGATGCATCAACGTGAGTACAGTACTTTTAAATGCTTTATGTACCTTTAACTAGTTTAAACTACAACACAGCATCATATCTTATATACTATCACACGATTTGTTTGTAAACTCTTGATCTGAAAAGTAACTAAAGCTGTAAAATAAATGTGGTGCAGTAAAAAGAGTAGAGGGGAAGTATAAAGTAGCATGAAATGAAAATACAGTACTCGAGTAAATCTACTTTGGCACATGGCTGAACACTGTGTACATTCACCTGGCAGTTCCTATTAACAGGGCAACGCCTGTTGCTATGACAACCAGGTGACTCACCCACCACCCCCACCCACCCTTTAAACATGTGTCCTTTTGACTGAGCTGATACATGTGATCATTTACTGCATCTGTCTGACACACACCATCAATACTGACATCGATTCACTGCTAAAGATCTGTCATCATAACCTACACACACACACGTTTGTTTCACTGTCCCCGTGGGTTAGTGTGCATTCAGGTTAAAGTCCCCACCGGGATATAAGAACATGAAACACACACACACACACACACACACACAGTGTCTGGGTGTGGTTGCTGCCGAGTGAAACTGTGTCAGATTGTTAAGATAAGGATTCCTGTAGGAGAAAGGTGTGTGTGTGTTGAAGGTGTGGAGAGGGTTACATGGATCTGTAGCACTCGATTAAACTGCAGAACAAAAGATAACTGAGCTGCACCTTCCACATGTTCAAACACACAAACACACATTCGGTCTGAGGAGGACAAAGCCGGCTTTATTCTGTAAATATCAGTGCGTCTCTCAGCACTGTCTGACTTCCTGTCTGTGGCTTTCAGCTCCGAGCCCGTTGGCTCCTGCTGATCACGTAAATCTTTAAAAACACCTCACAGATATATAGTTTTCTTCTTCTTCTTTTTTTTTTTAAAAATGGCTCAGTGATTTCTTTAAAGGATGGGTTCACAATTTTTTTTAACTCAGCTGCCAATATGTACATTTAAACAGAATCAGAATCAGAAATCCTTTATTGATCCCCGAAGGGAAACTCGTGGTTACAGCAGCTCGCCTTTACGTCAGTGCACACAGGAGAAAGCACTAGAAAACGATATGATACACTATAAACACTATAAAACAGGTCAGAAATAAATTAAGTATCATGTCGGTATAAGTATAAGATAAACTAAGTGTCGAGTACCAAGTGGGTTTACTGGTTGATGATGAAAGTACAGTATAAAATACAGTGTCACCAAATATGTAATAAGTAATAATAATGATAAGCGGAGGTGCATGTACTGTCAAGAGTAATAGAGGTATGTGATATCAATACAATAAATAAGAAAAACTAACATGGGAAAACTAATATTGCACGGGAGTATTACACAGAATATTGCACAATAAAAACAGCGTTTGCTTGCTGTAATCATAAAAACAATTATGCATTTACATAGCGCGTTTATCCAATCACACACAGACGACAGCGAGCTACCATGCAAGGTGCTGATTTGGGCTTCAGTGTCGATTCCCCCAGGAGGAGCTGGGGATCGAACCGCCAACCCTCTCTGATCGGTGGACGAACTGAGCCACAGACGCCCTTCCTAGATCCCTTACAAATGCAATGCTAAAGCTAACATGAGACTTCAGCCACCTTAGTTAGACAAATCAAGTAGGTATCTTCCAAAGTTGCAGCGTTTTTAGTACAAAATTCCCTGTTTTTGTTACTATCCTTCCACAGCTCAGCAGGTAAACTCTGTTCGGAGAAACGTAAAGAGCGACTTTGTGTAAAAAGACTGTTACTGTGGAAGATATCTGCTTGATTTGCCTGATACTAACTTCGAATACATTTTTGCATGGAACGACTGGATTGTGTCCCCCATCACTCACAATGAATGCGAGTTAGCAAGGGATGTTTTAATGTACAGTATGAACGATTACAGCGAGCGAGACCTGTTGTAGTGTTCATATGTTCATGAACTGTGAACCTAACCGTTATACAGCCGCTCGCTGTAGTTTTTATCAGACTAACAGGAGGAAACAGAGCGTCTGTTGGGGACTACTTCCAGCGGCGGATGAATCCACATGTGGTGCTGTAGTGAGTGTTTGGGGCAGCAGGACGGTGTGTGTGGGGCGGAGGCAGAATAAACTACAGTGTGTGTGTTCGTGGTGATGAAGGAACATGTCAGCCAGTGCAGCAGAGCGGCTCGCTGATGTGTTTTAACAGTTTCTGGACAACGATGGAGGAAGAAGATCCACCAGGCTGTGATACTCACACACACACTTGTTAGCAGATACGTTCACTGTTGGTTTGAGTCTGAACGTGAGATTTATTGACGAGAAGAGAAATGTCGAATATCACCACACTTGTACTTTATCTGTATCTAACATACAGTGAAATAAATGAGCATATTCTCTGTCTCCAGTTGCTCCATATGAAGAGTAATAAATACCTGACGGTGAACAAGCGTCTGCCGGCTCTGTTGGAGAAGAACGCCATGCGGGTCACTCTGGACGGGACGGGGAACGAAGGCTCCTGGCTCTTCATCCAGCCGTTCTGGAAGCTCCGCGCCAACGGAGACAATGTAAATACACTTCATACTACACATCTGCACACAGCGTCTCACACACTGCACACCGTAAAACTGTATTTATGTAGCACATTTAATACAAAAAGATCAAATACCGTGTACTAAATACACAGAACTAAACATTTTCAAATATAACCAAATAAAAGATGTTTAAAAACAATTTAAATTAATAGAAAATAATACAATTAATACTGTAGGTGAGGAACGTACAGTAAAACTAAGTACTGGTGCTGCTGTTAGCAGTAGCTGCAGTAGATTTAGTATTATTAGCGTAGTAGTGGTAGGCGAGTACTCTTGGTAGCAGCAGCACCAGTGGAAATAATAATGTAGCAGTTTGACAAAAAAACTTTAACTCAAGAACCACTTTCTATCTTTATATGGAGCTTTCAGCTGCATCTCACAGCCTTCATCTGCTGATGGACTATAAGAAAAAGCTAGTAAGTGGACCTTGAGTTAAACTGTAGCAGTATAGGCAGTATCTCAGTAGTAGTAGTATTTGTAACAGTAGCAGTAGCAGCAGTGAACGTAGTATTAGTCGTAGAGATCTGCAGGAAACTGAGACCTGAACCTGATCCGGCTGAGCCTGGCTCATACTACCAAATTTGAGATCAGAACCCAAACCAGTGTTATATTTTATTCATTACTTCTTTTGGCCAGATGAACTTCTCTAAAAATAACCAAAACCAAAACAGACCTGAGCCCAAAGCTGTAGGCAACTAAACTGACCCAAAACCCGTCGGGGGGGGGGTCACGTGGCAGAACTCATCTAGTAGTAGCACGGATAGAAAGCGTAGCCGTACCAGCGGCTGCACGAGCAGCAGCAGTTACAGTCGTAGAGGCGGATATAATAACAGCAGCGGTAGTTGTAGCAGTATGAGTGTTTAGCGTACGCTGCCTGTTGCAGGTGGTGGTGGGAGATAAAGTGATCCTGAACCCGGTGAACGCCGGTCAGCCGCTTCACGCTTCAAACTACGAACTGAGCGACCACCTGGGCTGCAAGGAGGTGAGGCGCAGACACACACACAGTAGTGACACTGAGACCGAGACTAATACTGAATTCGGTTCTGATACTGATGAGGATTAGTATGCTGCATCAGAGCCTCCCGGCCAACAGCTCTTCCTCCCTCTGCAGGTGAACTCGGTGAACTGCAACACCAGCTGGAAGATCAACCTGTTCATGATGTTCAGCGACCACAGAGAGGAAGTCCTCAAAGGAGTGAGTGACTTTACTGAGACACAGCAGACAATACTGCAGTACATAAATTATATGAGTGCTTCCTTACCTTTTTGGCTTGTGACCCATTAAAATGAACCAGCTGTGAGTCATTTCATTCCCTGTTTCATTTGAATAACTGTAAAACGCCCGAAACACCTAAAATTATCCAGCAATATACAGAAGAAAACAAAGATTAGAGGAACGTGTGAAAATGAAGTGAATCATTTTAGACAGCAAAAACAGGTTTTTTTTCTGTTTTGCCCTCCTGTTGATCCGACCCACAGTTTTTAAAGTTGATTTATTGGGAGCTTTCAATACTCACGGCTCATGGAGGCAATTAAGGTACTTTAAAACACTTATTGCCCAATTACAGCAATTTGCATCAAAGGTCGCACTCCTTCTCTGAGTCATAACTCAGCCAAATCTGAACGATTATCTTTAACTGATTCAATTATAAGATATCATTATCCCAGATGTCCATGAATAAACGTCCTTAAAAATCATAAAAAAGACGCCCTTATAACTGCAGAACTTGCCTGAGGATCATCATGTTTTTAAGTTTTCTTCAGTATCACAGTAATCCAGTGATAGTTGTCCGTACGTCCATGGATCCACTGCAGACAGGAGCTGCCGACAGCTGATTCGGCTGCTTTTAATTCAGACAATTTGACTAAATGTAAACAAACATAAGCTAAAAAAAAAACCACAGGGCTCAAGCTGTAACTCACAGCATAACTCTGTACTTAATCCAGGGCAACATTATGCTTCCTGTTTGCATCCCCCAAATGATTATGGGAACTGTAGTTCCAAAATTTAAAACGTGATTATCCTCCAAATAGCAGTAAGACAAAGAACAATAATAGGAGTGACAACGTCTGTTAATATTAACGTTTTTCATGTTGCATTATCAATATTTTTTTGACATAATTAAAACCCAGAATGCACAGTTGTTTAAATTTTGTCTGAGGGGGCCCGCAGTGTCAGAGTTTGAAAGCCTGTGTCCTACAGGTTTATCTTTTGGCCACCAGATGTAATTATTCCAGCTTTGTTTCTGAGAAATCGGGTTTTTCCCCAGGTTTGGTTTTTAAATACTACAATACCCATGAGCCTCAGCCGTTGTTGCTGTGGAGAAGAAGCCAGTCAGAGACGTGAATCAGAGCAGCGGCAAATTCAAACGTTGTCATTTAAGTTGTGAACAAAACACATCGCCGTGGTTACTGAATTCACCCAAAACTGACCCAGAATAGTGAATGAGTTCGAACTGTGTTACGCCCACAGTCTGGTGCTTTTGACTTTTATAATAATATAATATAATAATGCTTCTTTAACTTTCTCTCTCTCAGGGCGACGTGGTGCGTTTGTTTCACGCTGAGCAGGAAAAGTTTCTGACCTGCGACGAGTACAAGAGCAAACTCCACGTTTTCCTCCGAACCACGCTGAGGCAGTCTGCGACCTCGGCGACCAGCTCCAACGCCCTGTGGGAGGTCGAGGTACACACACACACACACACGCACACGCACACACACAGAGTTTCCTCTAAAGCTAAAGTTGCATTAAACTCGTCTCTGTTTGCTGATTGGTCTGTTAGGTTGTCCATCATGACCCGTGTCGTGGGGGGGCGGGACACTGGAACAGCCTCTACCGCTTCAAACACCTGGCCACCGGCAACTACCTGGCTGCTGAGGTAACCATGGCAACACTTGGTGGAAGGACTGATGAATGAATAAATGGGAGTTATGGTTGGATGTGTAACATGAACAGCTGCTCAGCCTCAGCAGTTTACTGTGTGGACTCAAACACCACGTTTTTTTTTTTATTATTATAAAGCCTAATCAAAGTTATTTACCTCAGAACATGGATCCACATTTAAACTGAGTATCTACAGAGCTAATTTTGTTCTCATTTTATAAAAAAAAATTATTATTATTTGTATTTTTGTGATGAAACTTTGGGCTGTCGTGATCTGAACGTTTCTGGTTTGTCATAGAATGTAGTGCTGCGAATAATAATAATAATTATCATTGCCAATTAATCTGCTGATTGTTTTCTCAATTAATCGATACATCATAGATATCATATATACCACAGATATTCAGTTTACAGCCATAGAAAACCAAGACCAACAAATACTGACACTTGAGTACATTATGGAACCCAACCTAAACTGAAGAGCTGTGGAGCTCATTTTGTTCTTATTGAAAAATAAATACATTTGTAGTTTTGTAGTTTATGATAATTTTATTAGTGGGTTTTCATTGACTGTGGATGATATGTGTTAAATATAAGGCGCCATAACCACCAACCAAGGCGGTTTAGTTTACTAATTTATCAAATTTCAAGTTATTATTTTACAACAGAATTCAGATTTGAAGAGAAGTTAAAGGTTCCTGTTTGAAGGAAGATGGATGGATGTATTTTAATAGATGGTAGTTGATTCAAGGATTATTCTGATTTATTAAAATGTGGGTCTTATTTTCGCATCGGTACCCGTAACATTGTGCAATTTGTAACAAACTGGAATCCTATAATGTATATCTTGCTCATTAGAAATACTTTGTTTTCTTGCAGTAGATAATATATTTGTTGTTGTTGCTGTAGGAGAACCCGGGCTATAAAGGAGACAACGCAGAGCCGCCGTCCTCGGTGAGTCGCTGCTTTAACTATCTTATCGTTGTCCCTTCATCAACACCAGGGAGGCTGAGAGATTTCAGGGGTCTGAAAGTCATCTGAGCTGGAAGCTACTTAATAACGTACTTTTACCTTATGACTAAAATATCAGCGCAGTAACAGTACACAGCAGAAAATTCTGCTCTGGAGAAACTATTTTATTGACTTCTTCTGTTTGAAGTAAACAGCCATCAGTGTGTGTATTTAAAACCCTTTCACCTCCTCAGCCTCACCCTGACCTCTGACCTCTCTGTAGAGTGACGGTCGTATCAACAAGCGCTCCCACGGCGAGAGGATCAAGTACAAGCTGGTGGCAGTGGCTCATGGGAACGACATCGCCTCGCTGTTCGAGCTCGACCCGACCACGCTGCAGAAGACCGACTCGTTTGTTCCACGGTAGGAACACGCGGCAGTCACTGCAGTTCCTTTTACTTCCTGCAGATGTTTCACATTAAAAGACTACAGAGAATGACAGGGATTATGTCTGACTAAATGTTTTAATGTGAAGACAAAATGGAGAGTATCTGCACACTGGATTAAAGCTCCCTAAACTTTATTGGACTGAAATAAGGCAACTTTTAAACCCTTCTGGTTCTTCATCAGGCAAATGGCAGTCATGACAAAGGACAAGGTATAAAATATAAAAATATAAAATATAGTTATAATACTGCACTCCAGATCCACATCTTCATTTTCTCCATCACTGAATCAGTTATGCTGCATGTGGCTTAAATACAGGACGGAATCTGCACACAACTACCTTTCTGCTGGCTTTTAATGTGAAACATTTGTGCAGGAAGTCTTGACTTTCTACTACAAACTACTACCAAGAATTATAGAGCATACTGCAGATAAAGGACTATAAACCCACAGAGTGTAGACTGCCACAGAGAAGCAGACTGACATAAATATAGTGGAACTGAACAGAAAGTGAACCCGTTCTCTTCCAGAAACTCGTACGTACGACTGAGACACCTGTGCACCAACACCTGGATCCAGAGCACCAACGTCCCCATCGATATAGATGAGGAGAGACCCATCAGACTCATGGTACGTCCCACAAGTTCAAATATGCTTTACATGCTTTGAATTGGCTTTGTTTGCAGTTGTATAAACACACTACCGCTCAAAAGTTTGGAGTCACCTGTTGTCTTGATGTTTTTCTTCTTTCCTTCAATAATTTGAACAGATAACAGTGCTGACCCCGGACTCACCTGCTGTTTCTAATCTGAAGGTTTAAGAATAGCTTTGCTAAAGCAGCACGCCTGTTAACTGCAGCTTGTTATTGTGCTTTGATGCTGAAACGGGAACCTGTTCCTCTTTAAATCTGCACAGATTTTAACGCTCAGCTTCCAGTTTCTTTACCAGCGACTGCTGATTTCTTACATTCGTATTGAACTGTTGCTCAGAGGATCTTTGTCTCTTTCTGGCCTTTCAGTCATCAGTCTGGTTGAACCGTTACAGCGTTTTGTTCTCCAGGTACAAAACAAACCCTTCATACAAAATAACATCTATTTGCAAAGAGGACTGTCTACAACCTAAAAGCATGAAGGACCATTTAAGAATATAGAGTATTCCTCTCAGGCCGTCTGACTGCACCCAGTCAAGCTTTTGTGGCAGGCGACTCCAAATCATTGAATTATTCTAAACTCTTTCAAATGTAAATATGACATTTGGTGTGTAATTATACTGTTTTTATCTGTTAAAATAGCCATTATTGAAGAAAAAACATCAATATAACAGGTGACTCCAAACTTTTGAGCGGTAGTGTGTGTATATACATATATATATATAAAAATCATGACAATGAGAAACAAGAGCAAATATGAAAAACTGGAAATAGAAAATGTTTGGCATTTTTGCTTGAAAATGACTGAAACGTTCAACAATTATCAAAATAGTTGCCCATTAATTTTTGTTGATCGGCTAATTGATGAATTGTTTGATTGGTCGTATAATTGGCCAGTTGTTTCAGCCGTAGTATTGAGTATCGAAAACTGTCGAGTACTAAAAGCATTGTCTGGTCAGATTCAGAACTTTTTTTGACCTGAATCATAATTTTGAGACAATAATTTTAGACAAGTTAATTTTATCTCTTTAGTTGGGAACATGTCCCACAAAAGAGGATAAGGAGGCATTCGCCATCGTATCTGTTCCTGTGATGGAGATCAGAGATCTGGACTTTGCCAACGATGCCAGCGCCATGCTGAGCACCGTGGTGGACCAGTTCGGCCAGGGCTTCATCAGCCAGAACGACCGCCGGTACGACACTGTGTGTGTGTGTGTGTGTGTAAATGTGAGGATCCAGACAGTTTGATTAAAATATGTTACTGTAATGGAAAATAACAAAGTTTATTTGTTGTCAAGCTGCTCAATATTGATTTTCTTTGTGTTTGATCTGAAATTGAAAATGTCAAATAAAAATGCCAGGCAGCAATTGTTTTGCACTAAAACAGTTAGTGCACCCTCCAGTTTCGGGTGAGGTAGGACATTTTAAAAATCCATTTTAAAAGTCCATTTCATATCCATGTCATCCATCATGGTCATTAAACCATAATCTGGCTGCTACAGATTAGAGTTTTGTTTTTGTTTTTTCCCCAAAACTTTATTCATTCAATTTTCAAACAAATGATAAATAACAAGTCAAACCCAAAATCTTTAATAGATATAAAACAGATAAAGGGAAAAAAGGAAAGAGAATGGGAGAAAGAAACAAAAACAAAATACACTCACATGAGGAAAAAGTTGCATAGTTATAAAAGTTAACATATCTATATTTGTATATACGTACATACACATACAAATATGTAGTAGTGTACACAACAATAAAAGACAAAATAAATAATTCAAATATGTTACTAGCTTCTTAGGAAATTAGTTAACTTTTCAGTGTATGTGTGAAAAATGGTCCAAATGTCTTCTTAAAACTGGCAGATGATCCTGTTAGTGTACATCTAATCTTTAGTAGAAAATGTCTCTGATCCAAGAATGATGTGTAGGTGAAGCAGGGGGTTTCCACTTAACAAGAATCAGCCATCTAGTGTCAATTACAAATAACAAATCAATACTAACAGCCACTGGTATATTAGGGAAATTACGGTAAACATTCTGGACAAAACTGCAAACTTGTAAGTACCTGGGGCTAAACTTCTCTGAAAGTTTTGGAACAAAGAAAATATATTACCTGTATGTCTGTACCATTTCATCATGACAAGAGGAAAATTTTCCATCTTTTAAAAAATGGTGGAATAATGGATTTGCCACTAAAGGGGCTAGGAAAGAGACGGTGTGTAGGCCAAAATAATGTTTCCAAATCCTAAAAACTGACTTAACTATTACATTTTTGAGTAAGGAGAGAATGAGAGATTCATTGGAACATGAGCAAGAGCAGACAGGGTGGCATGCCTTGAGAAAGAGTTAATATTCACTGTTTTTTGTTGGTCAGGTTTGCCATCAAGCTGCTGGAGGACGTGGTTTTCTTCGTGGCTGACGTCATCAATAGCGGTCAGCCGGTCCTGGATGTAGTCATGACCAAAGCCAACCGAGAGAGACAGAAACTGATGAGAGAACAGAACATCCTCAAACAGGTATGATCCAAAATTTACTCAGGAATTTAAAAAGAAGTCATGAAGCAGAAGCAGTCAATGTCATCTAAGTGATGTGTATGTTTGTGTAAATGTGTGTTCAGATCTTTGGCATCCTGAAGGCTCCCTTTAAGGACCGGGTGGGAGGGGATGGTCCTCTGCTGCGTCTGGAGGAGCTGGCGGACCAGAAGAACTCTCCCTACCAGTATATGTTCAGACTCTGCTACAGAGTCCTCCGACACTCTCAGGAGGACTACCGCAAGAACCAGGTGAGGAGGAAGATGATGATGACCCCTCTTGTCAACTACCTGTCAACTGCAACTCAATGAGTTCAGTTAGCTGGGTCTTTCCCGTATCATAGGACGTACCCCTGGGTTCTATACTAGGACCATTTATTTTTAAATAAGCTTTGTGAGAACTTATCCAATGAATTGTACCATTTTATGCTGATGATACTGTTATCTACTGTTCTTATCAGTAGAATAAACTGAATTCTGGCAAGCTCCAAAAGTGCTGTATCCTGCATTTCCCATAATGCAACTCAACAGTGTCTTTCAAAATACCCACTTTCAAATCCCACACCTCCAGTTTGTAACGCAGGCTTTCTGTTAAAGATTTTAACAGAGTCCATTTAGATATCTTTAAAGATAACTCGAAGCCACAGAATACTTTGTACAACTGTTTTAACAAGCTGAGTAGTGACTTCTCATGATGATTAGACTGAACTTCATGGGTAAAAACCCAACTGAAGTTGGTGTTAAATGATGACAAATCCAAACTATTTTCTCTCATCTGGCTAAGCAGTTAAAATTGAAAAGTTTTCAATTTAGTATTTAGGTTTTGTTATTGATCAGAATTTGTCTTTTCAATCACACATTGAAAATCTTTTATCAAATCTGACGTTATCCAGTTTTAAGTTAAATTTGCTCCTAATTTATTGGGGTTTTTTTTTAACTTAAATTTTACTTTGAAGCTCAAAAATGATGTAGACGGTTGAGATGCTAAGAACACTGATGATGACTGATAATGATGATAGAGATGTTAGTGATGACGATTCCCTTGTTCACTCATTCTCTCCCCCTCTCTCTCACCCACCTCCAGGAGCATATAGCAAAGCAGTTTGGTGTTATGCAGAGTCAGATCGGTTATGACATCCTGGCTGAGGACACCATCACCGCCCTGCTGCACAACAACCGGAAACTGCTGGAGAAACACATCACCAAGACAGAGGTGGAGACCTTTGTCAGCCTGGTCCGCAAGAACCGAGAGCCCAGGTACATATGGAGGGGGAAGCGGGGGGTGGATGCAGTCATTATGCTGTTGCTGTTTATTCTTTGACTGTGTGTGTGTTTGTGCAGGTTTCTGGACTACCTGTCTGACCTGTGTGTGTCCAACAACGTGGCCATCCCCGTCACTCAGGAGCTTATTTGTAAATGTGTGCTGGACCCCAAAAATCAGGACATCCTCATCAAGACAGAGTGAGGAGGGAGAGAGGGAGGGAGGAATGAACTTTGACCCTTCAATCACAAATGATTTCTGCATTATCTTAAGTCCTATTCAGACGGGATTAACGTTACAGGGGGAGGTGGGGAATTAAATATTCACTGTGCTCCTCTGTAGTTGAACTCATCATTCCAGACGGCATTTTAACCATCGTGAAATTACAGGATACTTTCTGTAATAGGCATGGACATTCACCAAGACAAAGCAAAAAGAGAAAGTCAAAAGCTTCCCCAGTATTAAAGTAAAAAAAAAGGAACTAAAGTAGGACAAACATCTTTTTCCACGGAAAAAACTCAGAGATCCACTTTAAATTACAAGGACGTCGCTCCGGACAGGTTTTAAATTACAGGAGGAGCCGCCAGTTTGCCAAAAAACAGTAGGTTATTGCATCTGTAATTATTACTGTGGGGAGGGGATTATCCACATACATGCTCTGGACAGATTAAAATCACTGACCAGCGCAGGTAATGTAAAAATCACCCTACATCCACTGGAGAAATCAATCTAGTCCAAATGGGGCTGTAGATTACACTGTATGTCAGTGGTCTATTCTGAGTGGGTTGCGAGCTTGTGAGTTTAAGGGTGTATTGAATTTCCAGAGCAGCACTTTTAGTTTTTTGAAGTAGAGTTTCCTGCTGACTAGCAGAGTAATGGCATGCAGCTTTACACTGCAAGTAGCTGATCATTCTATAAATGATGCTTTTAATGTCAAAACACAATTTCACTTGATTTCTGTTTCTTTCCATCCAGGCGTCGTGTCCCTAAAGAGGCACCCCTTGGTGGTGGTCAGGGAGAATACATAGGGATGGATGACTATGGAGACGAGGACGAGGTAGGTTACTTTGTTATTTTTTGGTTTGTGTTTTTTCATCAAAACTTTAAATTTCACTTCTGCCTGATCAGCAGCTGATGATAAATTGCTCTTGCTGTCTACCTTAATGGTGGGTTTTGTTTGCTTATATGTTGATGACACTAGACTGTAGAAAAGGCAAAGCTGCATACGCAACCATGAATTACACCAAAATCATGTTTTCCGCTTTAAAAAAATGAAGCTGGGGATGGTAATCTCTGTCTTACCAGTTTGATTTTGTTCTTGTCTCTTTCTGTAGGTGTGGCTCGTGTGGACAGACAAGAACTATGAGAGACAGGAGAAGGGTATCAGACAGCTGGCTCAGGAGGTGAGACAAGGAAACGCTCACGATGAGAATGTCCTCACCTACTACAGGTATACACGCACAGAGGGACCATCCACAGCAAATATCATGATCCCACCATTAAACTTCTGTATATTGTAAATGAACTCAAGAATGGCAATGGAAGAAAACAAAGCTTATGAAGCCTGTCTGTCTCTGTGGACACCCTCAGGTACCAGCTGAAGCTCTTTGCCCGAATGTGTCTGGACCGTCAGTATCTAGCCATAGATGAGATCTCCAAGCAGCTGGACGTGGAGCTAATCTTCCTGTGCATGATGGACGAGACGCTGCCCTTTGACATCAGGGCCTCCTTCTGTCGCCTCATGCTGCACGCCCACGTAGACCGAGACCCTCAGGAGCTGGTGACACCTGTGAAGTTCGCCCGCCTGTGGACAGAGATCCCAACCTCCATCACCATCAAAGAGTTGGTAGATTTGTCTTATGGGAATTATGGGTATTGTCAGATCTTTGGAAGTGTGTTTTCTATCCTGCCTGACTGGTTTTGTTGTTGAGCCATGTCAGATTGTGCGATGACTGCCTGGTGAAGTAAAGATTATACATTTCTTGAATGCAAATCACAAGCTTCCAGGACAGCTTAAGTGCTCCTTGGGATACATTCTCCAAGTCTGCAGAAGTCAGCGGTCTCTTCACACTTGTGGTAACAGCGATCTTGCAGGTTCATTGAATGTGGTCACACTTTGCAGGATTGGTCTAAAGAACCTTGGTCCTTGTGGCAAACATTGTGGTGTAAATGTGATGCGATGACTGCCTGCTGAAGTCAAGATTAAACATTTCTTGTATACTAACTGCCAAAGTAGTGCACTATCCTCATGGGGTGTTGGCATATAAATTGGGATTTGGACTTAGTGCGATCATTTCCTCCAGGAAAACTGTTCTTGAAGCCTGGGTAGCTCAGACGGTAGAGCATCAGACTTTTAATCTGAGGGTCCAGGGTTCAAGTCCCTGTTCAGGCGAATAGTTTATTGTGTGTGTAGTGCTCACTATGGTCCTCATTGATGTAGGTCTGCAGGAAGAATGGTTGATTTGGACAGCACTTGCTTGAATTCCTGTGAATGTGCATGTTACGTCATGAGGACACTTTCATTGCACATTGCCACTTAATTGGATCTGTCTTGGCCACATCAACAATCTGATTGCAGTCCATCTTGGTTTTGCCAGGCTACATGCAAATCAAGGTGGACCCTCCTCCAGTCCAGATGGAGGTGGTAATGGACTAAAGAATCTTTGTCTTGGTGTCAGACTTTGTTATGTAAATGTGATGCGATGACTGCCTGGTGAAGTAAAAATGATACATTTGTTGTATAGTAAGTGATCAAGAACCTGATTGCAGTCCATCTTGGTTTTGCCAGGCTACATGCAAATCAGGGTGGACCCTCCTCCAGTCCAGATGGAGGTGGTAATGGACTAAAGAATCTTGGTCTTTGTGTCACACTTTGTTATGTAAATGTGATGCGATGACTGCCTGGTGAAGTAAAAATGATACATTTCTTGTATAGTAACTGATCAAGAACCAAGACCAAGACCAAGACTTCACACTTGTGGTAACAGCGATCTTGCAGGTTCATTGAATGTGGTCACACTTTGCAGGAAATATAGTAAGTGATCAAGAACCTGATTGCAGTCCATCTTGGTTTTGCCAGGCTACATGCAAATCAGGGTGGACCCAGGGTGGTTTTGCCAGGCTACATGCAAATCACAAGCCTCCACAGCAGCTTCGGCGCTCCTTGGGATAGATTCTCCAAGTCTGCAGAAGTCTACTTGATGAGCAGCATTCTTCCAAAGGCTGTTTTCTCATTATTCTGATGAAGAGGACTGTCTAACGGTCTCTTCACACTTGTGGTAACACCGATCTTGCAGGTTCATTGAATGTGGTCACACTTTGCAGGATTGGTCTAAAGAACCTTGGTCCTTGTGGCAAACATTGTGGTGTAAATGTGATGCGATGACTGCCTGCTGAAGTCAAGATTAAACATTTCTTGTATACTAACTGCCAAAGTAGTGCACTATCCTCATGGGGTGTTGGCATATAAATTGGGATTTGGACTTAGTGCGATCATTTCCTCCAGGGAAAGCTCTTTTCGAAGCCTGGGTAGCTCAGACGGTAGAGCATCAGACTTTTAATCTGAGGGTCCAGGGTTCAAGTCCCTGTTCAGGCGAATAGTTTATTGTGTGTGTAGTGCTCACTATGGTCCTCATTGATGTAGGTCTGCAGGAAGAATGGTTGATTTGGACAGCACTTGCTTGAATTCCTGTGAATGTGCATGTTACGTCATGAGGACACTTTCATTGCACATTGCCACTTAATTGGATCTGTCTTGGCCACATCAACAATCTGATTGCGGTCCATCTTGATTTTGCCAGGCTACATGCAAATCAGGGTGGACCCTCCTCCAGTCCAGATGGAGGTGGTAATGGACTAAAGAATCTTTGTCTTGGTGTCAGACTTTGTTATGTAAATGTAATGCGATGACTGCCTGGTGAAGTAAAAATGATACATTTGTTTTATAGTAAGTGATCAAGAACCTGATTGCAGTCCATCTTGGTTTTGCCAGGCTACATGCAAATCAGGGTGGACCCTCCTCCAGTCCAGATGGAGGTGGTAATGGACTAAAGAATCTTGGTCTTTGTGTCAGACTTTGTTATGTAAATGTGATGCGATGACTGCCTGGTGAAGTAAAAATGATACATTTCTTGTATAGTAACTGATCAAGAACCAAGACCAAGACCAAGACTTCACACTTGTGGTAACAGCGATCTTGCAGGTTCATTGAATGTGGTCACACTTTGCAGGAAATATAGTAAGTGATCAAGAACCTGATTGCAGTCCATCTTGGTTTTGCCAGGCTACATGCAAATCAGGGTGGACCCAGGGTGGTTTTGCCAGGCTACATGCAAATCACAAGCCTCCACAGCAGCTTCGGCGCTCCTTGGGATAGATTCTCCAAGTCTGCAGAAGTCTACTTGATGAGCAGCATTCTTCCAAAGGCTGTTTTCTCATTATTCTGATGAAGAGGACTGTCTAACGGTCTCTTCACACTTGTGGTAACAGCGATCTTGCAGGTTCATTGAATGTGGTCACACTTTGCAGGATTGGTCTAAAGAACCTTGGTCCTTGTGGCAAACATTGTGGTGTAAATGTGATGCGATGACTGCCTGCTGAAGTCAAGATTAAACATTTCTTGTATACTAACTGCCAAAGTAGTGCACTATCCTCATGGGGTGTTGGCATATAAATTGGGATTTGGACTTAGTGCGATCATTTCCTCCAGGGAAAACTCTTCTTGAAGCCTGGGTAGCTCAGACGGTAGAGCATCAGACTTTTAATCTGAGGGTCCAGGGTTCAAGTCCCTGTTCAGGCGAATAGTTTATTGTGTGTGTAGTGCTCACTATGGTCCTCATTGATGTAGGTCTGCAGGAAGAATGGTTGATTTGGACAGCACTTGCTTGAATTCCTGTGAATGTGCATGTTACGTCATGAGGACACTTTCATTGCACATTGCCACTTAATTGGATCTGTCTTGGCCACATCAACAATCTGATTGCGGTCCATCTTGGTTTTGCCAGGCTACATGCAAATCAGGGTGGACCCTCCTCCAGTCCAGATGGAGGTGGTAATGGACTAAAGAATCTTTGTCTTGGTGTCAGACTTTGTTATGTAAATGTGATGCGATGACTGCCTGGTGAAGTAAAAATGATACATTTGTTGTATAGTAAGTGATCAAGAACCTGATTGCAGTCCATCTTGGTTTTGCCAGGCTACATGCAAATCAGGGTGGACCCTCCTCCAGTCCAGATGGAGGTGGTAATGGACTAAAGAATCTTGGTCTTTGTGTCAGACTTTGTTATGTAAATGTGATGCGATGACTGCCTGGTGAAGTAAAAATGATACATTTCTTGTATAGTAACTGATCAAGAACCAAGACCAAGACCAAGACTTCACACTTGTGGTAACAGCGATCTTGCAGGTTCATTGAATGTGGTCACACTTTGCAGGAAATATAGTAAGTGATCAAGAACCTGATTGCAGTCCATCTTGGTTTTGCCAGGCTACATGCAAATCAGGGTGGACCCAGGGTGGTTTTGCCAGGCTACATGCAAATCACAAGCCTCCACAGCAGCTTCGGCGCTCCTTGGGATAGATTCTCCAAGTCTGCAGAAGTCTACTTGATGAGCAGCATTCTTCCAAAGGCTGTTTTCTCATTATTCTGATGAAGAGGACTGTCTAACGGTCTCTTCACACTTGTGGTAACAGCGATCTTGCAGGTTCATTGAATGTGGTCACACTTTGCAGGATTGGTCTAAAGAACCTTGGTCCTTGTGGCAAACATTGTGGTGTAAATGTGATGCGATGACTGCCTGCTGAAGTCAAGATTAAACATTTCTTGTATACTAACTGCCAAAGTAGTGCACTATCCTCATGGGGTGTTGGCATATAAATTGGGATTTGGACTTAGTGCGATCATTTCCTCCAGGAAAACTCTTTTGAAGCCTGGGTAGCTCAGACGGTAGAGCATCAGACTTTTAATCTGAGGGTCCAGGGTTCAAGTCCCTGTTCAGGCGAATAGTTTATTGTGTGTGTAGTGCTCACTATGGTCCTCATTGATGTAGGTCTGCAGGAAGAATGGTTGATTTGGACAGCACTTGCTTGAATTCCTGTGAATGTGCATGTTACGTCATGAGGACACTTTCATTGCACATTGCCACTTAATTGGATCTGTCTTGGCCACATCAACAATCTGATTGCGGTCCATCTTGGTTTTGCCAGGCTACATGCAAATCAGGGTGGACCCTCCTCCAGTCCAGATGGAGGTGGTAATGGACTAAAGAATCTTTGTCTTGGTGTCAGACTTTGTTATGTAAATGTGATGCGATGACTGCCTGGTGAAGTAAAAATGATACATTTGTTGTATAGTAAGTGATCAAGAACCTGATTG
Organism: Siniperca chuatsi; assembly: GCF_020085105.1. Classification (NCBI taxonomy): domain Eukaryota; kingdom Metazoa; phylum Chordata; class Actinopteri; order Centrarchiformes; family Sinipercidae; genus Siniperca; species Siniperca chuatsi. Next base: position 29,615,340 of record NC_058051.1, on the reverse strand, counting down.
CAGTCCATCTTGGTTTTGCCAGGCTACATGCAAATCAGGGTGGACCCTCCTCCAGTCCAGATGGAGGTGGTAATGGACTAAAGAATCTTGGTCTTTGTGTCACACTTTGTTATGTAAATGTGATGCGATGACTGCCTGGTGAAGTAAAAATGATACATTTCTTGTATAGTAACTGATCAAGAACCAAGACCAAGACCAAGACTTCACACTTGTGGTAACAGCGATCTTGCAGGTTCATTGAATGTGGTCACACTTTGCAGGAAATATAGTAAGTGATCAAGAACCTGATTGCAGTCCATCTTGGTTTTGCCAGGCTACATGCAAATCAGGGTGGACCCAGGGTGGTTTTGCCAGGCTACATGCAAATCACAAGCCTCCACAGCAGCTTCGGCGCTCCTTGGGATAGATTCTCCAAGTCTGCAGAAGTCTACTTGATGAGCAGCATTCTTCCAAAGGCTGTTTTCTCATTATTCTGATGAAGAGGACTGTCTAACGGTCTCTTCACACTTGTGGTAACAGCGATCTTGCAGGTTCATTGAATGTGGTCACACTTTGCAGGATTGGTCTAAAGAACCTTGGTCCTTGTGGCAAACATTGTGGTGTAAATGTGATGCGATGACTGCCTGCTGAAGTCAAGATTAAACATTTCTTGTATACTAACTGCCAAAGTAGTGCACTATCCTCATGGGGTGTTGGCATATAAATTGGGATTTGGACTTAGTGCGATCATTTCCTCCAGGGAAAACTCTTCTTGAAGCCTGGGTAGCTCAGACGGTAGAGCATCAGACTTTTAATCTGAGGGTCCAGGGTTCAAGTCCCTGTTCAGGCGAATAGTTTATTGTGTGTGTAGTGCTCACTATGGTCCTCATTGATGTAGGTCTGCAGGAAGAATGGTTGATTTGGACAGCACTTGCTTGAATTCCTGTGAATGTGCATGTTACGTCATGAGGACACTTTCATTGCACATTGCCACTTAATTGGATCTGTCTTGGCCACATCAACAATCTGATTGCGGTCCATCTTGGTTTTGCCAGGCTACATGCAAATCAGGGTGGACCCTCCTCCAGTCCAGATGGAGGTGGTAATGGACTAAAGAATCTTGGTCTTTGTGTCAGACTTTGTTATGTAAATGTGATGCGATGACTGCCTGGTGAAGTAAAAATGATACATTTGTTGTATAGTAAGTGATCAAGAACCTGATTGCAGTCCATCTTGGTTTTGCCAGGCTACATGCAAATCAGGGTGGACCCTCCTCCAGTCCAGATGGAGGTGGTAATGGACTAAAGAATCTTGGTCTTTGTGTCAGACTTTGTTATGTAAATGTGATGCGATGACTGCCTGGTGAAGTAAAAATGATACATTTCTTGTATAGTAACTGATCAAGAACCAAGACCAAGACCAAGACTTCACACTTGTGGTAACAGCGATCTTGCAGGTTCATTGAATGTGGTCACACTTTGCAGGAAATATAGTAAGTGATCAAGAACCTGATTGCAGTCCATCTTGGTTTTGCCAGGCTACATGCAAATCAGGGTGGACCCAGGGTGGTTTTGCCAGGCTACATGCAAATCACAAGCCTCCACAGCAGCTTCGGCGCTCCTTGGGATAGATTCTCCAAGTCTGCAGAAGTCTACTTGATGAGCAGCATTCTTCCAAAGGCTGTTTTCTCATTATTCTGATGAAGAGGACTGTCTAACGGTCTCTTCACACTTGTGGTAACAGCGATCTTGCAGGTTCATTGAATGTGGTCACACTTTGCAGGATTGGTCTAAAGAACCTTGGTCCTTGTGGCAAACATTGTGGTGTAAATGTGATGCGATGACTGCCTGCTGAAGTCAAGATTAAACATTTCTTGTATACTAACTGCCAAAGTAGTGCACTATCCTCATGGGGTGTTGGCATATAAATTGGGATTTGGACTTAGTGCGATCATTTCCTCCAGGAAAACTCTTTTGAAGCCTGGGTAGCTCAGACGGTAGAGCATCAGACTTTTAATCTGAGGGTCCAGGGTTCAAGTCCCTGTTCAGGCGAATAGTTTATTGTGTGTGTAGTGCTCACTATGGTCCTCATTGATGTAGGTCTGCAGGAAGAATGGTTGATTTGGACAGCACTTGCTTGAATTCCTGTGAATGTGCATGTTACGTCATGAGGACACTTTCATTGCACATTGCCACTTAATTGGATCTGTCTTGGCCACATCAACAATCTGATTGCGGTCCATCTTGGTTTTGCCAGGCTACATGCAAATCAGGGTGGACCCTCCTCCAGTCCAGATGGAGGTGGTAATGGACTAAAGAATCTTTGTCTTGGTGTCAGACTTTGTTATGTAAATGTGATGCGATGACTGCCTGGTGAAGTAAAAATGATACATTTGTTGTATAGTAAGTGATCAAGAACCTGATTGCAGTCCATCTTGGTTTTGCCAGGCTACATGCAAATCAGGGTGGACCCTCCTCCAGTCCAGATGGAGGTGGTAATGGACTAAAGAATCTTGGTCTTTGTGTCAGACTTTGTTATGTAAATGTGATGCGATGACTGCCTGGTGAAGTAAAAATGATACATTTCTTGTATAGTAACTGATCAAGAACCAAGACCAAGACCAAGACTTCACACTTGTGGTAACAGCGATCTTGCAGGTTCATTGAATGTGGTCACACTTTGCAGGAAATATAGTAAGTGATCAAGAACCTGATTGCAGTCCATCTTGGTTTTGCCAGGCTACATGCAAATCAGGGTGGACCCAGGGTGGTTTTGCCAGGCTACATGCAAATCACAAGCCTCCACAGCAGCTTCGGCGCTCCTTGGGATAGATTCTCCAAGTCTGCAGAAGTCTACTTGATGAGCAGCATTCTTCCAAAGGCTGTTTTCTCATTATTCTGATGAAGAGGACTGTCTAACGGTCTCTTCACACTTGTGGTAACAGCGATCTTGCAGGTTCATTGAATGTGGTCACACTTTGCAGGATTGGTCTAAAGAACCTTGGTCCTTGTGGCAAACATTGTGGTGTAAATGTGATGCGATGACTGCCTGCTGAAGTCAAGATTAAACATTTCTTGTATACTAACTGCCAAAGTAGTGCACTATCCTCATGGGGTGTTGGCATATAAATTGGGATTTGGACTTAGTGCGATCATTTCCTCCAGGAAAACTCTTCTTGAAGCCTGGGTAGCTCAGACGGTAGAGCATCAGACTTTTAATCTGAGGGTCCAGGGTTCAAGTCCCTGTTCAGGCGAATAGTTTATTGTGTGTGTAGTGCTCACTATGGTCCTCATTGATGTAGGTCTGCAGGAAGAATGGTTGATTTGGACAGCACTTGCTTGAATTCCTGTGAATGTGCATGTTACGTCATGAGGACACTTTCATTGCACATTGCCACTTAATTGGATCTGTCTTGGCCACATCAACAATCTGATTGCGGTCCATCTTGGTTTTGCCAGGCTACATGCAAATCAGGGTGGACCCTCCTCCAGTCCAGATGGAGGTGGTAATGGACTAAAGAATCTTTGTCTTGGTGTCAGACTTTGTTATGTAAATGTGATGCGATGACTGCCTGGTGAAGTAAAAATGATACATTTGTTGTATAGTAAGTGATCAAGAACCTGATTGCAGTCCATCTTGGTTTTGCCAGGCTACATGCAAATCAGGGTGGACCCTCCTCCAGTCCAGATGGAGGTGGTAATGGACTAAAGAATCTTGGTCTTTGTGTCAGACTTTGTTATGTAAATGTGATGCGATGACTGCCTGGTGAAGTAAAATGATACATTTCTTGTATAGTAACTGATCAAGAACCAAGACCAAGACCAAGACTTCACACTTGTGGTAACAGCGATCTTGCAGGTTCATTGAATGTGGTCACACTTTGCAGGAAATATAGTAAGTGATCAAGAACCTGATTGCAGTCCATCTTGGTTTTGCCAGGCTACATGCAAATCAGGGTGGACCCAGGGTGGTTTTGCCAGGCTACATGCAAATCACAAGCCTCCACAGCAGCTTCGGCGCTCCTTGGGATAGATTCTCCAAGTCTGCAGAAGTCTACTTGATGAGCAGCATTCTTCCAAAGGCTGTTTTCTCATTATTCTGATGAAGAGGACTGTCTAACGGTCTCTTCACACTTGTGGTAACAGCGATCTTGCAGGTTCATTGAATGTGGTCACACTTTGCAGGATTGGTCTAAAGAACCTTGGTCCTTGTGGCAAACATTGTGGTGTAAATGTGATGCGATGACTGCCTGCTGAAGTCAAGATTAAACATTTCTTGTATACTAACTGCCAAAGTAGTGCACTATCCTCATGGGGTGTTGGCATATAAATTGGGATTTGGACTTAGTGCGATCATTTCCTCCAGGGAAAACTCTTTTCGAAGCCTGGGTAGCTCAGACGGTAGAGCATCAGACTTTTAATCTGAGGGTCCAGGGTTCAAGTCCCTGTTCAGGCGAATAGTTTATTGTGTGTGTAGTGCTCACTATGGTCCTCATTGATGTAGGTCTGCAGGAAGAATGGTTGATTTGGACAGCACTTGCTTGAATTCCTGTGAATGTGCATGTTACGTCATGAGGACACTTTCATTGCACATTGCCACTTAATTGGATCTGTCTTGGCCACATCAACAATCTGATTGCGGTCCATCTTGGTTTTGCCAGGCTACATGCAAATCAGGGTGGACCCTCCTCCAGTCCAGATGGAGGTGGTAATGGACTAAAGAATCTTTGTCTTGGTGTCAGACTTTGTTATGTAAATGTGATGCGATGACTGCCTGGTGAAGTAAAAATGATACATTTGTTGTATAGTAAGTGATCAAGAACCTGATTGCAGTCCATCTTGGTTTTGCCAGGCTACATGCAAATCAGGGTGGACCCTCCTCCAGTCCAGATGGAGGTGGTAATGGACTAAAGAATCTTGGTCTTTGTGTCAGACTTTGTTATGTAAATGTGATGCGATGACTGCCTGGTGAAGTAAAAATGATACATTTCTTGTATAGTAACTGATCAAGAACCAAGACCAAGACCAAGACTTCACACTTGTGGTAACAGCGATCTTGCAGGTTCATTGAATGTGGTCACACTTTGCAGGAAATATAGTAAGTGATCAAGAACCTGATTGCAGTCCATCTTGGTTTTGCCAGGCTACATGCAAATCAGGGTGGACCCAGGGTGGTTTTGCCAGGCTACATGCAAATCACAAGCCTCCACAGCAGCTTCGGCGCTCCTTGGGATAGATTCTCCAAGTCTGCAGAAGTCTACTTGATGAGCAGCATTCTTCCAAAGGCTGTTTTCTCATTATTCTGATGAAGAGGACTGTCTAACGGTCTCTTCACACTTGTGGTAACAGCGATCTTGCAGGTTCATTGAATGTGGTCACACTTTGCAGGATTGGTCTAAAGAACCTTGGTCCTTGTGGCAAACATTGTGGTGTAAATGTGATGCGATGACTGCCTGCTGAAGTCAAGATTAAACATTTCTTGTATACTAACTGCCAAAGTAGTGCACTATCCTCATGGGGTGTTGGCATATAAATTGGGATTTGGACTTAGTGCGATCATTTCCTCCAGGGAAAACTCTTTTCGAAGCCTGGGTAGCTCAGACGGTAGAGCATCAGACTTTTAATCTGAGGGTCCAGGGTTCAAGTCCCTGTTCAGGCGAATAGTTTATTGTGTGTGTAGTGCTCACTATGGTCCTCATTGATGTAGGTCTGCAGGAAGAATGGTTGATTTGGACAGCACTTGCTTGAATTCCTGTGAATGTGCATGTTACGTCATGAGGACACTTTCATTGCACATTGCCACTTAATTGGATCTGTCTTGGCCACATCAACAATCTGATTGCGGTCCATCTTGGTTTTGCCAGGCTACATGCAAATCAGGGTGGACCCTCCTCCAGTCCAGATGGAGGTGGTAATGGACTAAAGAATCTTTGTCTTGGTGTCAGACTTTGTTATGTAAATGTGATGCGATGACTGCCTGGTGAAGTAAAAATGATACATTTGTTGTATAGTAAGTGATCAAGAACCTGATTGCAGTCCATCTTGGTTTTGCCAGGCTACATGCAAATCAGGGTGGACCCTCCTCCAGTCCAGATGGAGGTGGTAATGGACTAAAAAATCTTGGTCTTTGTGTCAGACTTTGTTATGTAAATGTGATGCGATGACTGCCTGGTGAAGTAAAAATGATACATTTCTTGTATAGTAACTGATCAAGAACCAAGACCAAGACCAAGACTTCACACTTGTGGTAACAGCGATCTTGCAGGTTCATTGAATGTGGTCACACTTTGCAGGAAATATAGTAAGTGATCAAGAACCTGATTGCAGTCCATCTTGGTTTTGCCAGGCTACATGCAAATCAGGGTGGACCCAGGGTGGTTTTGCCAGGCTACATGCAAATCACAAGCCTCCACAGCAGCTTCGGCGCTCCTTGGGATAGATTCTCCAAGTCTGCAGAAGTCTACTTGATGAGCAGCATTCTTCCAAAGGCTGTTTTCTCATTATTCTGATGAAGAGGACTGTCTAACGGTCTCTTCACACTTGTGGTAACAGCGATCTTGCAGGTTCATTGAATGTGGTCACACTTTGCAGGATTGGTCTAAAGAACCTTGGTCCTTGTGGCAAACATTGTGGTGTAAATGTGATGCGATGACTGCCTGCTGAAGTCAAGATTAAACATTTCTTGTATACTAACTGCCAAAGTAGTGCACTATCCTCATGGGGTGTTGGCATATAAATTGGGATTTGGACTTAGTGCGATCATTTCCTCCAGGAAAACTCTTCTTGAAGCCTGGGTAGCTCAGACGGTAGAGCATCAGACTTTTAATCTGAGGGTCCAGGGTTCAAGTCCCTGTTCAGGCGAATAGTTTATTGTGTGTGTAGTGCTCACTATGGTCCTCATTGATGTAGGTCTGCAGGAAGAATGGTTGATTTGGACAGCACTTGCTTGAATTCCTGTGAATGTGCATGTTACGTCATGAGGACACTTTCATTGCACATTGCCACTTAATTGGATCTGTCTTGGCCACATCAACAATCTGATTGCGGTCCATCTTGGTTTTGCCAGGCTACATGCAAATCAGGGTGGACCCTCCTCCAGTCCAGATGGAGGTGGTAATGGACTAAAGAATCTTTGTCTTGGTGTCAGACTTTGTTATGTAAATGTGATGCGATGACTGCCTGGTGAAGTAAAAATGATACATTTGTTGTATAGTAAGTGATCAAGAACCTGATTGCAGTCCATCTTGGTTTTGCCAGGCTACATGCAAATCAGGGTGGACCCTCCTCCAGTCCAGATGGAGGTGGTAATGGACTAAAGAATCTTGGTCTTTGTGTCAGACTTTGTTATGTAAATGTGATGCGATGACTGCCTGGTGAAGTAAAAATGATACATTTCTTGTATAGTAACTGATCAAGAACCAAGACCAAGACCAAGACTTCACACTTGTGGTAACAGCGATCTTGCAGGTTCATTGAATGTGGTCACACTTTGCAGGAAATATAGTAAGTGATCAAGAACCTGATTGCAGTCCATCTTGGTTTTGCCAGGCTACATGCAAATCAGGGTGGACCCAGGGTGGTTTTGCCAGGCTACATGCAAATCACAAGCCTCCACAGCAGCTTCGGCGCTCCTTGGGATAGATTCTCCAAGTCTGCAGAAGTCTACTTGATGAGCAGCATTCTTCCAAAGGCTGTTTTCTCATTATTCTGATGAAGAGGACTGTCTAACGGTCTCTTCACACTTGTGGTAACAGCGATCTTGCAGGTTCATTGAATGTGGTCACACTTTGCAGGATTGGTCTAAAGAACCTTGGTCCTTGTGGCAAACATTGTGGTGTAAATGTGATGCGATGACTGCCTGCTGAAGTCAAGATTAAACATTTCTTGTATACTAACTGCCAAAGTAGTGCACTATCCTCATGGGGTGTTGGCATATAAATTGGGATTTGGACTTAGTGCGATCATTTCCTCCAGGGAAAACTCTTTTCGAAGCCTGGGTAGCTCAGACGGTAGAGCATCAGACTTTTAATCTGAGGGTCCAGGGTTCAAGTCCCTGTTCAGGCGAATAGTTTATTGTGTGTGTAGTGCTCACTATGGTCCTCATTGATGTAGGTCTGCAGGAAGAATGGTTGATTTGGACAGCACTTGCTTGAATTCCTGTGAATGTGCATGTTACGTCATGAGGACACTTTCATTGCACATTGCCACTTAATTGGATCTGTCTTGGCCACATCAACAATCTGATTGCGGTCCATCTTGGTTTTGCCAGGCTACATGCAAATCAGGGTGGACCCTCCTCCAGTCCAGATGGAGGTGGTAATGGACTAAAGAATCTTTGTCTTGGTGTCAGACTTTGTTATGTAAATGTGATGCGATGACTGCCTGGTGAAGTAAAAATGATACATTTGTTGTATAGTAAGTGATCAAGAACCTGATTGCAGTCCATCTTGGTTTTGCCAGGCTACATGCAAATCAGGGTGGACCCTCCTCCAGTCCAGATGGAGGTGGTAATGGACTAAAGAATCTTGGTCTTTGTGTCAGACTTTGTTATGTAAATGTGATGCGATGACTGCCTGGTGAAGTAAAAATGATACATTTCTTGTATAGTAACTGATCAAGAACCAAGACCAAGACCAAGACTTCACACTTGTGGTAACAGCGATCTTGCAGGTTCATTGAATGTGGTCACACTTTGCAGGAAATATAGTAAGTGATCAAGAACCTGATTGCAGTCCATCTTGGTTTTGCCAGGCTACATGCAAATCAGGGTGGACCCAGGGTGGTTTTGCCAGGCTACATGCAAATCACAAGCCTCCACAGCTTCGGCGCTCCTTGGGATAGATTCTCCAAGTCTGCAGAAGTCTACTTGATGAGCAGCATTCTTCCAAAGGCTGTTTTCTCATTATTCTGATGAAGAGGACTGTCTAACGGTCTCTTCACACTTGTGGTAACAGCGATCTTGCAGGTTCATTGAATGTGGTCACACTTTGCAGGATTGGTCTAAAGAACCTTGGTCCTTGTGGCAAACATTGTGGTGTAAATGTGATGCGATGACTGCCTGCTGAAGTCAAGATTAAACATTTCTTGTATACTAACTGCCAAAGTAGTGCACTATCCTCATGGGGTGTTGGCATATAAATTGGGATTTGGACTTAGTGCGATCATTTCCTCCAGGGAAAACTCTTCTTGAAGCCTGGGTAGCTCAGACGGTAGAGCATCAGACTTTTAATCTGAGGGTCCAGGGTTCAAGTCCCTGTTCAGGCGAATAGTTTATTGTGTGTGTAGTGCTCACTATGGTCCTCATTGATGTAGGTCTGCAGGAAGAATGGTTGATTTGGACAGCACTTGCTTGAATTCCTGTGAATGTGCATGTTACGTCATGAGGACACTTTCATTGCACATTGCCACTTAATTGGATCTGTCTTGGCCACATCAACAATCTGATTGCGGTCCATCTTGGTTTTGCCAGGCTACATGCAAATCAGGGTGGACCCTCCTCCAGTCCAGATGGAGGTGGTAATGGACTAAAGAATCTTTGTCTTGGTGTCAGACTTTGTTATGTAAATGTGATGCGATGACTGCCTGGTGAAGTAAAAATGATACATTTGTTGTATAGTAAGTGATCAAGAACCTGATTGCAGTCCATCTTGGTTTTGCCAGGCTACATGCAAATCAGGGTGGACCCTCCTCCAGTCCAGATGGAGGTGGTAATGGACTAAAGAATCTTGGTCTTTGTGTCAGACTTTGTTATGTAAATGTGATGCGATGACTGCCTGGTGAAGTAAAAATGATACATTTCTTGTATAGTAACTGATCAAGAACCAAGACCAAGACCAAGACTTCACACTTGTGGTAACAGCGATCTTGCAGGTTCATTGAATGTGGTCACACTTTGCAGGAAATATAGTAAGTGATCAAGAACCTGATTGCAGTCCATCTTGGTTTTGCCAGGCTACATGCAAATCAGGGTGGACCCAGGGTGGTTTTGCCAGGCTACATGCAAATCACAAGCCTCCACAGCAGCTTCGGCGCTCCTTGGGATAGATTCTCCAAGTCTGCAGAAGTCTACTTGATGAGCAGCATTCTTCCAAAGGCTGTTTTCTCATTATTCTGATGAAGAGGACTGTCTAACGGTCTCTTCACACTTGTGGTAACAGCGATCTTGCAGGTTCATTGAATGTGGTCACACTTTGCAGGATTGGTCTAAAGAACCTTGGTCCTTGTGGCAAACATTGTGGTGTAAATGTGATGCGATGACTGCCTGCTGAAGTCAAGATTAAACATTTCTTGTATACTAACTGCCAAAGTAGTGCACTATCCTCATGGGGTGTTGGCATATAAATTGGGATTTGGACTTAGTGCGATCATTTCCTCCAGGAAAACTCTTCTTGAAGCCTGGGTAGCTCAGACGGTAGAGCATCAGACTTTTAATCTGAGGGTCCAGGGTTCAAGTCCCTGTTCAGGCGAATAGTTTATTGTGTGTGTAGTGCTCACTATGGTCCTCATTGATGTAGGTCTGCAGGAAGAATGGTTGATTTGGACAGCACTTGCTTGAATTCCTGTGAATGTGCATGTTACGTCATGAGGACACTTTCATTGCACATTGCCACTTAATTGATCTGATCTGTCTTGGCCACATCAACAATCTGATTGCGGTCCATCTTGGTTTTGCCAGGCTACATGCAAATCAGGGTGGACCCTCCTCCAGTCCAGATGGAGGTGGTAATGGACTAAAGAATCTTTGTCTTGGTGTCAGACTTTGTTATGTAAATGTGATGCGATGACTGCCTGGTGAAGTAAAAATGATACATTTGTTGTATAGTAAGTGATCAAGAACCTGATTGCAGTCCATCTTGGTTTTGCCAGGCTACATGCAAATCAGGGTGGACCCTCCTCCAGTCCAGATGGAGGTGGTAATGGACTAAAGAATCTTGGTCTTTGTGTCAGACTTTGTTATGTAAATGTGATGCGATGACTGCCTGGTGAAGTAAAAATGATACATTTCTTGTATAGTAACTGATCAAGAACCAAGACCAAGACCAAGACTTCACACTTGTGGTAACAGCGATCTTGCAGGTTCATTGAATGTGGTCACACTTTGCAGGAAATATAGTAAGTGATCAAGAACCTGATTGCAGTCCATCTTGGTTTTGCCAGGCTACATGCAAATCAGGGTGGACCCAGGGTGGTTTTGCCAGGCTACATGCAAATCACAAGCCTCCACAGCAGCTTCGGCGCTCCTTGGGATAGATTCTCCAAGTCTGCAGAAGTCTACTTGATGAGCAGCATTCTTCCAAAGGCTGTTTTCTCATTATTCTGATGAAGAGGACTGTCTAACGGTCTCTTCACACTTGTGGTAACAGCGATCTTGCAGGTTCATTGAATGTGGTCACACTTTGCAGGATTGGTCTAAAGAACCTTGGTCCTTGTGGCAAACATTGTGGTGTAAATGTGATGCGATGACTGCCTGCTGAAGTCAAGATTAAACATTTCTTGTATACTAACTGCCAAAGTAGTGCACTATCCTCATGGGGTGTTGGCATATAAATTGGGATTTGGACTTAGTGCGATCATTTCCTCCAGGAAAACTCTTCTTGAAGCCTGGGTAGCTCAGACGGTAGAGCATCAGACTTTTAATCTGAGGGTCCAGGGTTCAAGTCCCTGTTCAGGCGAATAGTTTATTGTGTGTGTAGTGCTCACTATGGTCCTCATTGATGTAGGTCTGCAGGAAGAATGGTTGATTTGGACAGCACTTGCTTGAATTCCTGTGAATGTGCATGTTACGTCATGAGGACACTTTCATTGCACATTGCCACTTAATTGGATCTGTCTTGGCCACATCAACAATCTGATTGCGGTCCATCTTGGTTTTGCCAGGCTACATGCAAATCAGGGTGGACCCTCCTCCAGTCCAGATGGAGGTGGTAATGGACTAAAGAATCTTTGTCTTGGTGTCAGACTTTGTTATGTAAATGTGATGCGATGACTGCCTGGTGAAGTAAAAATGATACATTTGTTGTATAGTAAGTGATCAAGAACCTGATTGCAGTCCATCTTGGTTTTGCCAGGCTACATGCAAATCAGGGTGGACCCTCCTCCAGTCCAGATGGAGGTGGTAATGGACTAAAGAATCTTGGTCTTTGTGTCAGACTTTGTTATGTAAATGTGATGCGATGACTGCCTGGTGAAGTAAAAATGATACATTTCTTGTATAGTAACTGATCAAGAACCAAGACCAAGACCAAGACTTCACACTTGTGGTAACAGCGATCTTGCAGGTTCATTGAATGTGGTCACACTTTGCAGGAAATATAGTAAGTGATCAAGAACCTGATTGCAGTCCATCTTGGTTTTGCCAGGCTACATGCAAATCAGGGTGGACCCAGGGTGGTTTTGCCAGGCTACATGCAAATCACAAGCCTCCACAGCAGCTTCGGCGCTCCTTGGGATAGATTCTCCAAGTCTGCAGAAGTCTACTTGATGAGCAGCATTCTTCCAAAGGCTGTTTTCTCATTATTCTGATGAAGAGGACTGTCTAACGGTCTCTTCACACTTGTGGTAACAGCGATCTTGCAGGTTCATTGAATGTGGTCACACTTTGCAGGATTGGTCTAAAGAACCTTGGTCCTTGTGGCAAACATTGTGGTGTAAATGTGATGCGATGACTGCCTGCTGAAGTCAAGATTAAACATTTCTTGTATACTAACTGCCAAAGTAGTGCACTATCCTCATGGGGTGTTGGCATATAAATTGGGATTTGGACTTAGTGCGATCATTTCCTCCAGGAAAACTCTTTTCGAAGCCTGGGTAGCTCAGACGGTAGAGCATCAGACTTTTAATCTGAGGGTCCAGGGTTCAAGTCCCTGTTCAGGCGAATAGTTTATTGTGTGTGTAGTGCTCACTATGGTCCTCATTGATGTAGGTCTGCAGGAAGAATGGTTGATTTGGACAGCACTTGCTTGAATTCCTGTGAATGTGCATGTTACGTCATGAGGACACTTTCATTGCACATTGCCACTTAATTGGATCTGTCTTGGCCACATCAACAATCTGATTGCGGTCCATCTTGGTTTTGCCAGGCTACATGCAAATCAGGGTGGACCCTCCTCCAGTCCAGATGGAGGTGGTAATGGACTAAAGAATCTTTGTCTTGGTGTCAGACTTTGTTATGTAAATGTGATGCGATGACTGCCTGGTGAAGTAAAAATGATACATTTGTTGTATAGTAAGTGATCAAGAACCTGATTGCAGTCCATCTTGGTTTTGCCAGGCTACATGCAAATCAGGGTGGACCCTCCTCCAGTCCAGATGGAGGTGGTAATGGACTAAAGAATCTTGGTCTTTGTGTCAGACTTTGTTATGTAAATGTGATGCGATGACTGCCTGGTGAAGTAAAAATGATACATTTCTTGTATAGTAACTGATCAAGAACCAAGACCAAGACCAAGACTTCACACTTGTGGTAACAGCGATCTTGCAGGTTCATTGAATGTGGTCACACTTTGCAGGAAATATAGTAAGTGATCAAGAACCTGATTGCAGTCCATCTTGGTTTTGCCAGGCTACATGCAAATCAGGGTGGACCCAGGGTGGTTTTGCCAGGCTACATGCAAATCACAAGCCTCCACAGCAGCTTCGGCGCTCCTTGGGATAGATTCTCCAAGTCTGCAGAAGTCTACTTGATGAGCAGCATTCTTCCAAAGGCTGTTTTCTCATTATTCTGATGAAGAGGACTGTCTAACGGTCTCTTCACACTTGTGGTAACAGCGATCTTGCAGGTTCATTGAATGTGGTCACACTTTGCAGGATTGGTCTAAAGAACCTTGGTCCTTGTGGCAAACATTGTGGTGTAAATGTGATGCGATGACTGCCTGCTGAAGTCAAGATTAAACATTTCTTGTATACTAACTGCCAAAGTAGTGCACTATCCTCATGGGGTGTTGGCATATAAATTGGGATTTGGACTTAGTGCGATCATTTCCTCCAGGGAAAACTCTTTTCGAAGCCTGGGTAGCTCAGACGGTAGAGCATCAGACTTTTAATCTGAGGGTCCAGGGTTCAAGTCCCTGTTCAGGCGAATAGTTTATTGTGTGTGTAGTGCTCACTATGGTCCTCATTGATGTAGGTCTGCAGGAAGAATGGTTGATTTGGACAGCACTTGCTTGAATTCCTGTGAATGTGCATGTTACGTCATGAGGACACTTTCATTGCACATTGCCACTTAATTGGATCTGTCTTGGCCACATCAACAATCTGATTGCGGTCCATCTTGGTTTTGCCAGGCTACATGCAAATCAGGGTGGACCCTCCTCCAGTCCAGATGGAGGTGGTAATGGACTAAAGAATCTTTGTCTTGGTGTCAGACTTTGTTATGTAAATGTGATGCGATGACTGCCTGGTGAAGTAAAAATGATACATTTGTTGTATAGTAAGTGATCAAGAACCTGATTGCAGTCCATCTTGGTTTTGCCAGGCTACATGCAAATCAGGGTGGACCCTCCTCCAGTCCAGATGGAGGTGGTAATGGACTAAAGAATCTTGGTCTTTGTGTCAGACTTTGTTATGTAAATGTGATGCGATGACTGCCTGGTGAAGTAAAAATGATACATTTCTTGTATAGTAACTGATCAAGAACCAAGACCAAGACCAAGACTTCACACTTGTGGTAACAGCGATCTTGCAGGTTCATTGAATGTGGTCACACTTTGCAGGAAATATAGTAAGTGATCAAGAACCTGATTGCAGTCCATCTTGGTTTTGCCAGGCTACATGCAAATCAGGGTGGACCCAGGGTGGTTTTGCCAGGCTACATGCAAATCACAAGCCTCCACAGCAGCTTCGGCGCTCCTTGGGATAGATTCTCCAAGTCTGCAGAAGTCTACTTGATGAGCAGCATTCTTCCAAAGGCTGTTTTCTCATTATTCTGATGAAGAGGACTGTCTAACGGTCTCTTCACACTTGTGGTAACAGCGATCTTGCAGGTTCATTGAATGTGGTCACACTTTGCAGGATTGGTCTAAAGAACCTTGGTCCTTGTGGCAAACATTGTGGTGTAAATGTGATGCGATGACTGCCTGCTGAAGTCAAGATTAAACATTTCTTGTATACTAACTGCCAAAGTAGTGCACTATCCTCATGGGGTGTTGGCATATAAATTGGGATTTGGACTTAGTGCGATCATTTCCTCCAGGAAAACTCTTCTTGAAGCCTGGGTAGCTCAGACGGTAGAGCATCAGACTTTTAATCTGAGGGTCCAGGGTTCAAGTCCCTGTTCAGGCGAATAGTTTATTGTGTGTGTAGTGCTCACTATGGTCCTCATTGATGTAGGTCTGCAGGAAGAATGGTTGATTTGGACAGCACTTGCTTGAATTCCTGTGAATGTGCATGTTACGTCATGAGGACACTTTCATTGCACATTGCCACTTAATTGGATCTGTCTTGGCCACATCAACAATCTGATTGCGGTCCATCTTGGTTTTGCCAGGCTACATGCAAATCAGGGTGGACCCTCCTCCAGTCCAGATGGAGGTGGTAATGGACTAAAGAATCTTTGTCTTGGTGTCAGACTTTGTTATGTAAATGTGATGCGATGACTGCCTGGTGAAGTAAAAATGATACATTTGTTGTATAGTAAGTGATCAAGAACCTGATTGCAGTCCATCTTGGTTTTGCCAGGCTACATGCAAATCAGGGTGGACCCTCCTCCAGTCCAGATGGAGGTGGTAATGGACTAAAGAATCTTGGTCTTTGTGTCAGACTTTGTTATGTAAATGTGATGCGATGACTGCCTGGTGAAGTAAAAATGATACATTTCTTGTATAGTAACTGATCAAGAACCAAGACCAAGACCAAGACTTCACACTTGTGGTAACAGCGATCTTGCAGGTTCATTGAATGTGGTCACACTTTGCAGGAAATATAGTAAGTGATCAAGAACCTGATTGCAGTCCATCTTGGTTTTGCCAGGCTACATGCAAATCAGGGTGGACCCAGGGTGGTTTTGCCAGGCTACATGCAAATCACAAGCCTCCACAGCAGCTTCGGCGCTCCTTGGGATAGATTCTCCAAGTCTGCAGAAGTCTACTTGATGAGCAGCATTCTTCCAAAGGCTGTTTTCTCATTATTCTGATGAAGAGGACTGTCTAACGGTCTCTTCACACTTGTGGTAACAGCGATCTTGCAGGTTCATTGAATGTGGTCACACTTTGCAGGATTGGTCTAAAGAACCTTGGTCCTTGTGGCAAACATTGTGGTGTAAATGTGATGCGATGACTGCCTGCTGAAGTCAAGATTAAACATTTCTTGTATACTAACTGCCAAAGTAGTGCACTATCCTCATGGGGTGTTGGCATATAAATTGGGATTTGGACTTAGTGCGATCATTTCCTCCAGGGAAAACTCTTCTTGAAGCCTGGGTAGCTCAGACGGTAGAGCATCAGACTTTTAATCTGAGGGTCCAGGGTTCAAGTCCCTGTTCAGGCGAATAGTTTATTGTGTGTGTAGTGCTCACTATGGTCCTCATTGATGTAGGTCTGCAGGAAGAATGGTTGATTTGGACAGCACTTGCTTGAATTCCTGTGAATGTGCATGTTACGTCATGAGGACACTTTCATTGCACATTGCCACTTAATTGGATCTGTCTTGGCCACATCAACAATCTGATTGCGGTCCATCTTGGTTTTGCCAGGCTACATGCAAATCAGGGTGGACCCTCCTCCAGTCCAGATGGAGGTGGTAATGGACTAAAGAATCTTTGTCTTGGTGTCAGACTTTGTTATGTAAATGTGATGCGATGACTGCCTGGTGAAGTAAAAATGATACATTTGTTGTATAGTAAGTGATCAAGAACCTGATTGCAGTCCATCTTGGTTTTGCCAGGCTACATGCAAATCAGGGTGGACCCTCCTCCAGTCCAGATGGAGGTGGTAATGGACTAAAGAATCTTGGTCTTTGTGTCAGACTTTGTTATGTAAATGTGATGCGATGACTGCCTGGTGAAGTAAAAATGATACATTTCTTGTATAGTAACTGATCAAGAACCAAGACCAAGACCAAGACTTCACACTTGTGGTAACAGCGATCTTGCAGGTTCATTGAATGTGGTCACACTTTGCAGGAAATATAGTAAGTGATCAAGAACCTGATTGCAGTCCATCTTGGTTTTGCCAGGCTACATGCAAATCAGGGTGGACCCAGGGTGGTTTTGCCAGGCTACATGCAAATCACAAGCCTCCACAGCAGCTTCGGCGCTCCTTGGGATAGATTCTCCAAGTCTGCAGAAGTCTACTTGATGAGCAGCATTCTTCCAAAGGCTGTTTTCTCATTATTCTGATGAAGAGGACTGTCTAACGGTCTCTTCACACTTGTGGTAACAGCGATCTTGCAGGTTCATTGAATGTGGTCACACTTTGCAGGATTGGTCTAAAGAACCTTGGTCCTTGTGGCAAACATTGTGGTGTAAATGTGATGCGATGACTGCCTGCTGAAGTCAAGATTAAACATTTCTTGTATACTAACTGCCAAAGTAGTGCACTATCCTCATGGGGTGTTGGCATATAAATTGGGATTTGGACTTAGTGCGATCATTTCCTCCAGGAAAACTCTTCTTGAAGCCTGGGTAGCTCAGACGGTAGAGCATCAGACTTTTAATCTGAGGGTCCAGGGTTCAAGTCCCTGTTCAGGCGAATAGTTTATTGTGTGTGTAGTGCTCACTATGGTCCTCATTGATGTAGGTCTGCAGGAAGAATGGTTGATTTGGACAGCACTTGCTTGAATTCCTGTGAATGTGCATGTTACGTCATGAGGACACTTTCATTGCACATTGCCACTTAATTGGATCTGTCTTGGCCACATCAACAATCTGATTGCGGTCCATCTTGGTTTTGCCAGGCTACATGCAAATCAGGGTGGACCCTCCTCCAGTCCAGATGGAGGTGGTAATGGACTAAAGAATCTTTGTCTTGGTGTCAGACTTTGTTATGTAAATGTGATGCGATGACTGCCTGGTGAAGTAAAAATGATACATTTGTTGTATAGTAAGTGATCAAGAACCTGATTGCAGTCCATCTTGGTTTTGCCAGGCTACATGCAAATCAGGGTGGACCCTCCTCCAGTCCAGATGGAGGTGGTAATGGACTAAAGAATCTTGGTCTTTGTGTCAGACTTTGTTATGTAAATGTGATGCGATGACTGCCTGGTGAAGTAAAAATGATACATTTCTTGTATAGTAACTGATCAAGAACCAAGACCAAGACCAAGACTTCACACTTGTGGTAACAGCGATCTTGCAGGTTCATTGAATGTGGTCACACTTTGCAGGAAATATAGTAAGTGATCAAGAACCTGATTGCAGTCCATCTTGGTTTTGCCAGGCTACATGCAAATCAGGGTGGACCCAGGGTGGTTTTGCCAGGCTACATGCAAATCACAAGCCTCCACAGCAGCTTCGGCGCTCCTTGGGATAGATTCTCCAAGTCTGCAGAAGTCTACTTGATGAGCAGCATTCTTCCAAAGGCTGTTTTCTCATTATTCTGATGAAGAGGACTGTCTAACGGTCTCTTCACACTTGTGGTAACAGCGATCTTGCAGGTTCATTGAATGTGGTCACACTTTGCAGGATTGGTCTAAAGAACCTTGGTCCTTGTGGCAAACATTGTGGTGTAAATGTGATGCGATGACTGCCTGCTGAAGTCAAGATTAAACATTTCTTGTATACTAACTGCCAAAGTAGTGCACTATCCTCATGGGGTGTTGGCATATAAATTGGGATTTGGACTTAGTGCGATCATTTCCTCCAGGAAAACTCTTCTTGAAGCCTGGGTAGCTCAGGCGGTAGAGCATCAGACTTTTAATCTGAGGGTCCAGGGTTCAAGTCCCTGTTCAGGCGAATAGTTTATTGTGTGTGTAGTGCTCACTATGGTCCTCATTGATGTAGGTCTGCAGGAAGAATGGTTGATTTGGACAGCACTTGCTTGAATTCCTGTGAATGTGCATGTTACGTCATGAGGACACTTTCATTGCACATTGCCACTTAATTGGATCTGTCTTGGCCACATCAACAATCTGATTGCGGTCCATCTTGGTTTTGCCAGGCTACATGCAAATCAGGGTGGACCCTCCTCCAGTCCAGATGGAGGTGGTAATGGACTAAAGAATCTTTGTCTTGGTGTCAGACTTTGTTATGTAAATGTGATGCGATGACTGCCTGGTGAAGTAAAAATGATACATTTGTTGTATAGTAAGTGATCAAGAACCTGATTGCAGTCCATCTTGGTTTTGCCAGGCTACATGCAAATCAGGGTGGACCCTCCTCCAGTCCAGATGGAGGTGGTAATGGACTAAAGAATCTTGGTCTTTGTGTCAGACTTTGTTATGTAAATGTGATGCGATGACTGCCTGGTGAAGTAAAAATGATACATTTCTTGTATAGTAACTGATCAAGAACCAAGACCAAGACCAAGACTTCACACTTGTGGTAACAGCGATCTTGCAGGTTCATTGAATGTGGTCACACTTTGCAGGAAATATAGTAAGTGATCAAGAACCTGATTGCAGTCCATCTTGGTTTTGCCAGGCTACATGCAAATCAGGGTGGACCCAGGGTGGTTTTGCCAGGCTACATGCAAATCACAAGCCTCCACAGCAGCTTCGGCGCTCCTTGGGATAGATTCTCCAAGTCTGCAGAAGTCTACTTGATGAGCAGCATTCTTCCAAAGGCTGTTTTCTCATTATTCTGATGAAGAGGACTGTCTAACGGTCTCTTCACACTTGTGGTAACAGCGATCTTGCAGGTTCATTGAATGTGGTCACACTTTGCAGGATTGGTCTAAAGAACCTTGGTCCTTGTGGCAAACATTGTGGTGTAAATGTGATGCGATGACTGCCTGCTGAAGTCAAGATTAAACATTTCTTGTATACTAACTGCCAAAGTAGTGCACTATCCTCATGGGGTGTTGGCATATAAATTGGGATTTGGACTTAGTGCGATCATTTCCTCCAGGGAAAACTCTTCTTGAAGCCTGGGTAGCTCAGGCGGTAGAGCATCAGACTTTTAATCTGAGGTCCAGGGTTCAAGTCCCTGTTCAGGCGAATAGTTTATTGTGTGTGTAGTGCTCACTATGGTCCTCATTGATGTAGGTCTGCAGGAAGAATGGTTGATTTGGACAGCACTTGCTTGAATTCCTGTGAATGTGCATGTTACGTCATGAGGACACTTTCATTGCACATTGCCACTTAATTGGATCTGTCTTGGCCACATCAACAATCTGATTGCGGTCCATCTTGGTTTTGCCAGGCTACATGCAAATCAGGGTGGACCCTCCTCCAGTCCAGATGGAGGTGGTAATGGACTAAAGAATCTTTGTCTTGGTGTCAGACTTTGTTATGTAAATGTGATGCGATGACTGCCTGGTGAAGTAAAAATGATACATTTGTTGTATAGTAAGTGATCAAGAACCTGATTGCAGTCCATCTTGGTTTTGCCAGGCTACATGCAAATCAGGGTGGACCCTCCTCCAGTCCAGATGGAGGTGGTAATGGACTAAAGAATCTTGGTCTTTGTGTCAGACTTTGTTATGTAAATGTGATGCGATGACTGCCTGGTGAAGTAAAAATGATACATTTCTTGTATAGTAACTGATCAAGAACCAAGACCAAGACCAAGACTTCACACTTGTGGTAACAGCGATCTTGCAGGTTCATTGAATGTGGTCACACTTTGCAGGAAATATAGTAAGTGATCAAGAACCTGATTGCAGTCCATCTTGGTTTTGCCAGGCTACATGCAAATCAGGGTGGACCCAGGGTGGTTTTGCCAGGCTACATGCAAATCACAAGCCTCCACAGCAACCGGCGCTCCTTGGGATAGATTCTCCAAGTCTGCAGAAGTCTACTTGATGAGCAGCATTCTTCCAAAGGCTGTTTTCTCATTATTCTGATGAAGAGGACTGTCTAACGGTCTCTTCACACTTGTGTAACAGCGATCTTGCAGGTTCATTGAATGTGGTCACACTTTGCAGGATTGGTCTAAAGAACCTTGGTCCTTGTGGCAAACATTGTGGTGTAAATGTGATGCGATGACTGCCTGCTGAAGTCAAGATTAAACATTTCTTGTATACTAACTGCCAAAGTAGTGCACTATCCTCATGGGGTGTTGGCATATAAATTGGGATTTGGACTTAGTGCGATCATTTCCTCCAGGAAAACTCTTCTTGAAGCCTGGGTAGCTCAGGCGGTAGAGCATCAGACTTTTAATCTGAGGTCCAGGGTTCAAGTCCCTGTTCAGGCGAATAGTTTATTGTGTGTGTAGTGCTCACTATGGTCCTCATTGATGTAGGTCTGCAGGAAGAATGGTTGATTTGGACAGCACTTGCTTGAATTCCTGTGAATGTGCATGTTACGTCATGAGGACACTTTCATTGCACATTGCCACTTAATTGGATCTGTCTTGGCCACATCAACAATCTGATTGCGGTCCATCTTGGTTTTGCCAGGCTACATGCAAATCAGGGTGGACCCTCCTCCAGTCCAGATGGAGGTGGTAATGGACTAAAGAATCTTTGTCTTGGTGTCAGACTTTGTTATGTAAATGTGATGCGATGACTGCCTGGTGAAGTAAAAATGATACATTTGTTGTATAGTAAGTGATCAAGAACCTGATTGCAGTCCATCTTGGTTTTGCCAGGCTACATGCAAATCAGGGTGGACCCTCCTCCAGTCCAGATGGAGGTGGTAATGGACTAAAGAATCTTGGTCTTTGTGTCAGACTTTGTTATGTAAATGTGATGCGATGACTGCCTGGTGAAGTAAAAATGATACATTTCTTGTATAGTAACTGATCAAGAACCAAGACCAAGACCAAGACTTCACACTTGTGGTAACAGCGATCTTGCAGGTTCATTGAATGTGGTCACACTTTGCAGGAAATATAGTAAGTGATCAAGAACCTGATTGCAGTCCATCTTGGTTTTGCCAGGCTACATGCAAATCAGGGTGGACCCAGGGTGGTTTTGCCAGGCTACATGCAAATCACAAGCCTCCACAGCAGCCGGCGCTCCTTGGGATAGATTCTCCAAGTCTGCAGAAGTCTACTTGATGAGCAGCATTCTTCCAAAGGCTGTTTTCTCATTATTCTGATGAAGAGGACTGTCTAACGGTCTCTTCACACACTTGTGTAACAGCGATCTTGCAGGTTCATTGAATGTGGTCACACTTTGCAGGATTGGTCTAAGAACCTTGGTCCTTGTGGCAAACATTGTGGTGTAAATGTGATCACGATGACTGCCTGCTGAAGTCAAGATTAAACATTTCTTGTATACTAACTGCCAAAGTAGTGCACTATCCTCATGGGGTGTTGGCATATAAATTGGGATTTGGACTTAGTGCGATCATTTCCTCCAGGAAAACTCTTCTTGAAGCCTGGGTAGCTCAGGCGGTAGAGCATCAGACTTTTAATCTGAGGGTCCAGGGTTCAAGTCCTGTTCAGGCGAATAGTTTATTGTGTGTGTAGTGCTCACTATGGTCCTCATTGATGTAGGTCTGCAGGAAGAATGGTTGATTTGGACAGCACTTGCTTGAATTCCTGTGAATGTGCATGTTACGTCATGAGGACACTTTCATTGCACATTGCCACTTAATTGGATCTGTCTTGGCCACATCAACAATCTGATTGCGGTCCATCTTGGTTTTGCCAGGCTACATGCAAATCAGGGTGGACCCTCCTCCAGTCCAGATGGAGGTGGTAATGGACTAAAGAATCTTTGTCTTGGTGTCAGACTTTGTTATGTAAATGTGATGCGATGACTGCCTGGTGAAGTAAAAATGATACATTTGTTGTATAGTAAGTGATCAAGAACCTGATTGCAGTCCATCTTGGTTTTGCCAGGCTACATGCAAATCAGGGTGGACCCTCCTCCAGTCCAGATGGAGGTGGTAATGGACTAAAGAATCTTGGTCTTTGTGTCAGACTTTGTTATGTAAATGTGATGCGATGACTGCCTGGTGAAGTAAAAATGATACATTTCTTGTATAGTAACTGATCAAGAACCAAGACCAAGACCAAGACTTCACACTTGTGGTAACAGCGATCTTGCAGGTTCATTGAATGTGGTCACACTTTGCAGGAAATATAGTAAGTGATCAAGAACCTGATTGCAGTCCATCTTGGTTTTGCCAGGCTACATGCAAATCAGGGTGGACCCAGGGTGGTTTTGCCAGGCTACATGCAAATCACAAGCCTCCACAGCAACCGGCGCTCCTTGGGATAGATTCTCCAAGTCTGCAGAAGTCTACTTGATGAGCAGCATTCTTCCAAAGGCTGTTTTCTCATTATTCTGATGAAGAGGACTGTCTAACGGTCTCTTCACACTTGTGTGTAACAGCGATCTTGCAGGTTCATTGAATGTGGTCACACTTTGCAGGATTGGTCTAAAGAACCTTGGTCCTTGTGGCAAACATTGTGGTGTAAATGTGATGCGATGACTGCCTGCTGAAGTCAAGATTAAACATTTCTTGTATACTAACTGCCAAAGTAGTGCACTATCCTCATGGGGTGTTGGCATATAAATTGGGATTTGGACTTAGTGCGATCATTTCCTCCAGGAAAACTCTTTTTGAAGCCTGGGTAGCTCAGGCGGTAGAGCATCAGACTTTTAATCTGAGGGTCCAGGGTTCAAGTCCTGTTCAGGCGAATAGTTTATTGTGTGTGTAGTGCTCACTATGGTCCTCATTGATGTAGGTCTGCAGGAAGAATGGTTGATTTGGACAGCACTTGCTTGAATTCCTGTGAATGTGCATGTTACGTCATGAGGACACTTTCATTGCACATTGCCACTTAATTGGATCTGTCTTGGCCACATCAACAATCTGATTGCGGTCCATCTTGGTTTTGCCAGGCTACATGCAAATCAGGGTGGACCCTCCTCCAGTCAGATGGAGGTGGTAATGGACTAAAGAATCTTTGTCTTGGTGTCAGACTTTGTTATGTAAATGTGATGCGATGACTGCCTGGTGAAGTAAAAATGATACATTTGTTGTATAGTAAGTGATCAAGAACCTGATTGCAGTCCATCTTGGTTTTGCCAGGCTACATGCAAATCAGGGTGGACCCTCCTCCAGTCCAGATGGAGGTGGTAATGGACTAAAGAATCTTGGTCTTTGTGTCAGACTTTGTTATGTAAATGTGATGCGATGACTGCCTGGTGAAGTAAAAATGATACATTTCTTGTATAGTAACTGATCAAGAACCAAGACCAAGACCAAGACTTCACACTTGTGGTAACAGCGATCTTGCAGGTTCATTGAATGTGGTCACACTTTGCAGGAAATATAGTAAGTGATCAAGAACCTGATTGCAGTCCATCTTGGTTTTGCCAGGCTACATGCAAATCAGGGTGGACCCAGGGTGGTTTTGCCAGGCTACATGCAAATCACAAGCCTCCACAGCAGCAACCGGCGCTCCTTGGGATAGATTCTCCAAGTCTGCAGAAGTCTACTTGATGAGCAGCATTCTTCCAAAGGCTGTTTTCTCATTATTCTGATGAAGAGGACTGTCTAACGGTCTCTTCACACTTGTGTAACAGCGATCTTGCAGGTTCATTGAATGTGGTCACACTTTGCAGGATTGGTCTAAAGAACCTTGGTCCTTGTGGCAAACATTGTGGTGTAAATGTGATGCGATGACTGCCTGCTGAAGTCAAGATTAAACATTTCTTGTATACTAACTGCCAAAGTAGTGCACTATCCTCATGGGGTGTTGGCATATAAATTGGGATTTGGACTTAGTGCGATCATTTCCTCCAGGAAAACTCTTCTTGAAGCCTGGGTAGCTCAGGCGGTAGAGCATCAGACTTTTAATCTGAGGTCCAGGGTTCAAGTCCTGTTCAGGCGAATAGTTTATTGTGTGTGTAGTGCTCACTATGGTCCTCATTGATGTAGGTCTGCAGGAAGAATGGTTGATTTGGACAGCACTTGCTTGAATTCCTGTGAATGTGCATGTTACGTCATGAGGACACTTTCATTGCACATTGCCACTTAATTGGATCTGTCTTGGCCACATCAACAATCTGATTGCGGTCCATCTTGGTTTTGCCAGGCTACATGCAAATCAGGGTGGACCCTCCTCCAGTCCAGATGGAGGTGGTAATGGACTAAAGAATCTTGGTCTTTGTGTCAGACTTTGTTATGTAAATGTGATGCGATGACTGCCTGGTGAAGTAAAAATGATACATTTGTTGTATAGTAAGTGATCAAGAACCTGATTGCAGTCCATCTTGGTTTTGCCAGGCTACATGCAAATCAGGGTGGACCCTCCTCCAGTCCAGATGGAGGTGGTAATGGACTAAAGAATCTTGGTCTTTGTGTCAGACTTTGTTATGTAAATGTGATGCGATGACTGCCTGGTGAAGTAAAAATGATACATTTCTTGTATAGTAACTGATCAAGAACCAAGACCAAGACCAAGACTTCACACTTGTGGTAACAGCGATCTTGCAGGTTCATTGAATGTGGTCACACTTTGCAGGAAATATAGTAAGTGATCAAGAACCTGATTGCAGTCCATCTTGGTTTTGCCAGGCTACATGCAAATCAGGGTGGACCCAGGGTGGTTTTGCCAGGCTACATGCAAATCACAAGCCTCCACAGCAGCCGGCGCTCCTTGGGATAGATTCTCCAAGTCTGCAGAAGTCTACTTGATGAGCAGCATTCTTCCAAAGGCTGTTTTCTCATTATTCTGATGAAGAGGACTGTCTAACGGTCTCTTCACACTTGTGGTAACAGCGATCTTGCAGGTTCATTGAATGTGGTCACACTTTGCAGGATTGGTCTAAAGAACCTTGGTCCTTGTGGCAAACATTGTGGTGTAAATGTGATGCGATGACTGCCTGCTGAAGTCAAGATTAAACATTTCTTGTATACTAACTGCCAAAGTAGTGCACTATCCTCATGGGGTGTTGGCATATAAATTGGGATTTGGACTTAGTGCGATCATTTCCTCCAGGAAAACTCTTTTTGAAGCCTGGGTAGCTCAGGCGGTAGAGCATCAGACTTTTAATCTGAGGTCCAGGGTTCAAGTCCTGTTCAGGCGAATAGTTTATTGTGTGTGTAGTGCTCACTATGGTCCTCATTGATGTAGGTCTGCAGGAAGAATGGTTGATTTGGACAGCACTTGCTTGAATTCCTGTGAATGTGCATGTTACGTCATGAGGACACTTTCATTGCACATTGCCACTTAATTGGATCTGTCTTGGCCACATCAACAATCTGATTGCGGTCCATCTTGGTTTTGCCAGGCTACATGCAAATCAGGGTGGACCCTCCTCCAGTCCAGATGGAGGTGGTAATGGACTAAAGAATCTTTGTCTTGGTGTCAGACTTTGTTATGTAAATGTGATGCGATGACTGCCTGGTGAAGTAAAATGATACATTTGTTGTATAGTAAGTGATCAAGAACCTGATTGCAGTCCATCTTGGTTTTGCCAGGCTACATGCAAATCAGGGTGGACCCTCCTCCAGTCCAGATGGAGGTGGTAATGGACTAAAGAATCTTGGTCTTTGTGTCAGACTTTGTTATGTAAATGTGATGCGATGACTGCCTGGTGAAGTAAAATGATACATTTCTTGTATAGTAACTGATCAAGAACCAAGACCAAGACCAAGACTTCACACTTGTGGTAACAGCGATCTTGCAGGTTCATTGAATGTGGTCACACTTTGCAGGAAATATAGTAAGTGATCAAGAACCTGATTGCAGTCCATCTTGGTTTTGCCAGGCTACATGCAAATCAGGGTGGACCCAGGGTGGTTTTGCCAGGCTACATGCAAATCACAAGCCTCCACAGCAGCCGGCGCTCCTTGGGATAGATTCTCCAAGTCTGCAGAAGTCTACTTGATGAGCAGCATTCTTCCAAAGGCTGTTTTCTCATTATTCTGATGAAGAGGACTGTCTAACGGTCTCTTCACACTTGTGGTAACAGCGATCTTGCAGGTTCATTGAATGTGGTCACACTTTGCAGGATTGGTCTAAAGAACCTTGGTCCTTGTGGCAAACATTGTGGTGTAAATGTGATGCGATGACTGCCTGCTGAAGTCAAGATTAAACATTTCTTGTATACTAACTGCCAAAGTAGTGCACTATCCTCATGGGGTGTTGGCATATAAATTGGGATTTGGACTTAGTGCGATCATTTCCTCCAGGAAAACTCTTCTTGAAGCCTGGGTAGCTCAGACGGTAGAGCATCAGACTTTTAATCTGAGGGTCCAGGGTTCAAGTCCCTGTTCAGGCGAATAGTTTATTGTGTGTGTAGTGCTCACTATGGTCCTCATTGATGTAGGTCTGCAGGAAGAATGGTTGATTTGGACAGCACTTGCTTGAATTCCTGTGAATGTGCATGTTACGTCATGAGGACACTTTCATTGCACATTGCCACTTAATTGGATCTGTCTTGGCCACATCAACAATCTGATTGCGGTCCATCTTGGTTTTGCCAGGCTACATGCAAATCAGGGTGGACCCTCCTCCAGTCCAGATGGAGGTGGTAATGGACTAAAGAATCTTGGTCTTTGTGTCAGACTTTGTTATGTAAATGTGATGCGATGACTGCCTGGTGAAGTAAAAATGATACATTTGTTGTATAGTAAGTGATCAAGAACCTGATTGCAGTCCATCTTGGTTTTGCCAGGCTACATGCAAATCAGGGTGGACCCTCCTCCAGTCCAGATGGAGGTGGTAATGGACTAAAGAATCTTGGTCTTTGTGTCAGACTTTGTTATGTAAATGTGATGCGATGACTGCCTGGTGAAGTAAAAATGATACATTTCTTGTATAGTAACTGATCAAGAACCAAGACCAAGACCAAGACTTCACACTTGTGGTAACAGCGATCTTGCAGGTTCATTGAATGTGGTCACACTTTGCAGGAAATATAGTAAGTGATCAAGAACCTGATTGCAGTCCATCTTGGTTTTGCCAGGCTACATGCAAATCAGGGTGGACCCAGGGTGGTTTTGCCAGGCTACATGCAAATCACAAGCCTCCACAGCAGCTTCGGCGCTCCTTGGGATAGATTCTCCAAGTCTGCAGAAGTCTACTTGATGAGCAGCATTCTTCCAAAGGCTGTTTTCTCATTATTCTGATGAAGAGGACTGTCTAACGGTCTCTTCACACTTGTGGTAACAGCGATCTTGCAGGTTCATTGAATGTGGTCACACTTTGCAGGATTGGTCTAAAGAACCTTGGTCCTTGTGGCAAACATTGTGGTGTAAATGTGATGCGATGACTGCCTGCTGAAGTCAAGATTAAACATTTCTTGTATACTAACTGCCAAAGTAGTGCACTATCCTCATGGGGTGTTGGCATATAAATTGGGATTTGGACTTAGTGCGATCATTTCCTCCAGGAAAACTCTTCTTGAAGCCTGGGTAGCTCAGGCGGTAGAGCATCAGACTTTTAATCTGAGGTCCAGGGTTCAAGTCCTGTTCAGGCGAATAGTTTATTGTGTGTGTAGTGCTCACTATGGTCCTCATTGATGTAGGTCTGCAGGAAGAATGGTTGATTTGGACAGCACTTGCTTGAATTCCTGTGAATGTGCATGTTACGTCATGAGGACACTTTCATTGCACATTGCCACTTAATTGGATCTGTCTTGGCCACATCAACAATCTGATTGCGGTCCATCTTGGTTTTGCCAGGCTACATGCAAATCAGGGTGGACCCTCCTCCAGTCCAGATGGAGGTGGTAATGGACTAAAGAATCTTTGTCTTGGTGTCAGACTTTGTTATGTAAATGTGATGCGATGACTGCCTGGTGAAGTAAAATGATACATTTGTTGTATAGTAAGTGATCAAGAACCTGATTGCAGTCCATCTTGGTTTTGCCAGGCTACATGCAAATCAGGGTGGACCCTCCTCCAGTCCAGATGGAGGTGGTAATGGACTAAAGAATCTTGGTCTTTGTGTCAGACTTTGTTATGTAAATGTGATGCGATGACTGCCTGGTGAAGTAAAATGATACATTTCTTGTATAGTAACTGATCAAGAACCAAGACCAAGACCAAGACTTCACACTTGTGGTAACAGCGATCTTGCAGGTTCATTGAATGTGGTCACACTTTGCAGGAAATATAGTAAGTGATCAAGAACCTGATTGCAGTCCATCTTGGTTTTGCCAGGCTACATGCAAATCAGGGTGGACCCAGGGTGGTTTTGCCAGGCTACATGCAAATCACAAGCCTCCACAGCAGCTTCGGCGCTCCTTGGGATAGATTCTCCAAGTCTGCAGAAGTCTACTTGATGAGCAGCATTCTTCCAAAGGCTGTTTTCTCATTATTCTGATGAAGAGGACTGTCTAACGGTCTCTTCACACTTGTGGTAACAGCGATCTTGCAGGTTCATTGAATGTGGTCACACTTTGCAGGATTGGTCTAAAGAACCTTGGTCCTTGTGGCAAACATTGTGGTGTAAATGTGATGCGATGACTGCCTGCTGAAGTCAAGATTAAACATTTCTTGTATACTAACTGCCAAAGTAGTGCACTATCCTCATGGGGTGTTGGCATATAAATTGGGATTTGGACTTAGTGCGATCATTTCCTCCAGGAAAACTCTTCTTGAAGCCTGGGTAGCTCAGGCGGTAGAGCATCAGACTTTTAATCTGAGGGTCCAGGGTTCAAGTCCTGTTCAGGCGAATAGTTTATTGTGTGTGTAGTGCTCACTATGGTCCTCATTGATGTAGGTCTGCAGGAAGAATGGTTGATTTGGACAGCACTTGCTTGAATTCCTGTGAATGTGCATGTTACGTCATGAGGACACTTTCATTGCACATTGCCACTTAATTGGATCTGTCTTGGCCACATCAACAATCTGATTGCGGTCCATCTTGGTTTTGCCAGGCTACATGCAAATCAGGGTGGACCCTCCTCCAGTCCAGATGGAGGTGGTAATGGACTAAAGAATCTTTGTCTTGGTGTCAGACTTTGTTATGTAAATGTGATGCGATGACTGCCTGGTGAAGTAAAATGATACATTTGTTGTATAGTAAGTGATCAAGAACCTGATTGCAGTCCATCTTGGTTTTGCCAGGCTACATGCAAATCAGGGTGGACCCTCCTCCAGTCAGATGGAGGTGGTAATGGACTAAAGAATCTTGGTCTTTGTGTCAGACTTTGTTATGTAAATGTGATCACGATGACTGCCTGGTGAAGTAAAAATGATACATTTCTTGTATAGTAACTGATCAAGAACCAAGACCAAGACCAAGACTTCACACTTGTGGTAACAGCGATCTTGCAGGTTCATTGAATGTGGTCACACTTTGCAGGAAATATAGTAAGTGATCAAGAACCTGATTGCAGTCCATCTTGGTTTTGCCAGGCTACATGCAAATCAGGGTGGACCCAGGGTGGTTTTGCCAGGCTACATGCAAATCACAAGCCTCCACAGCAGCAGCGCTCCTTGGGATAGATTCTCCAAGTCTGCAGAAGTCTACTTGATGAGCAGCATTCTTCCAAAGGCTGTTTTCTCATTATTCTGATGAAGAGGACTGTCTAACGGTCTCTTCACACTTGTGGTAACAGCGATCTTGCAGGTTCATTGAATGTGGTCACACTTTGCAGGATTGGTCTAAAGAACCTTGGTCCTTGTGGCAAACATTGTGGTGTAAATGTGATGCGATGACTGCCTGCTGAAGTCAAGATTAAACATTTCTTGTATACTAACTGCCAAAGTAGTGCACTATCCTCATGGGGTGTTGGCATATAAATTGGGATTTGGACTTAGTGCGAT